>NC_142017.1:7954791-8254791 GCF_049901735.1 Notechis scutatus | reverse complement strand
ACACAGGATGCTGATGAGGGGGAACTGGAAAACCTTGCTTTTAATCAAGTCCAGCCTCCCTGCTGCCTTTTTATTGAGCGTTAGTTATGTTTCAGCAACTATGCAACTTCCAGCTGCAGCAATGGAGCCAGGAGACCTTGTGGGTGAGGGACAGTCAAATCATTTTTCAGGTTGTAGATTTGTTTTTGTTTTTTTTTTCTTCCCAGGGAGGGATTTCCTTCTTGGTTTGGAAAGATATTTCGTAGTTGTAACAGCTGGTGCGTCCTGCTTCCTTAAACCATCTTACCTTGGGGGAAGAAGATGAATAATAATTTGAGGTTTTGTCTCCAAGTTGATAGTTGATGGACAGGGAAGTCTCATATGAGAAATAGATACATGGTGAATCAGGACAGAGCCCGTATGTCTATGCCCAAGCGCCTGTCAGGGTCCCAAGTAATACGCCCATAGCAAACAGAACTCCGAGGCAAGTATGTTCCTCAAAGAAAAGTTTTATTGGACATATCATATTGATTTTCTGACCTAGGCTTCCCAAAATCATGAAACAGACTCTTCATCCCAATAAAACCCCTTTTATTTAGGTTAAATGGAATTCTACTCCAGCAAAGTCCCGGCCAACAGTCTTTCATGAGATTTCACAACTACAGATCTTTATCAGGCTTGGAGTGTTGCCAGGCCGATACTATCCAAACACCATGCTGTAGCAGCAATTACTTGGCAAAAGAAGTCAGGAACAGACCTTCACTCTAATGAATTGAATTAATTAATCTCCTGCAAACACCACTCCCCTTTCGCTCCTCTTTATTCCCTATGGGAGGGACCATTCACTATCCACCTGAGCCTTTACTCCCGAATCGATCCTTGTTCCTTAACTGTTCCCTTCTCCTAGCAGCTCTGCACATGTGCACTCTGGGAACAGGCTCCAGCTGTTCTTCTGCCCCACTGATCTCTGACTCTGAAGGCAGCTGATAACTGTCAGACGGCCCTGGCCCCATCTCTGCCTCTGACGCAGAGCCCTCGTCAGAGCCTTCCCCAGACTCCACGACTGGCCCATGTTCCTCTCCAACCTCCTCACTGTCCGAGTCTGCCACCAGCTCTGCTGGCTGCTGGCAGGCCACAACAATTGGCACGGGCTGGTGAAAACAATCAGTCACATGGTCCAATCAAGGTGCTGTCTGGTTGCCTGGTAACTCCACTCCTCCTCTCTCCAGCCACCTGTGGGAATGTCCTTGATTCCCAGGAGAAAGTATTTTGTTTTGGCTACAAAACCCCAGCTATCTCTTTCCCCCCCACCTCCCTATCCCTCATCTCCAGTGTGGCAACACTGAAGCCTCAAAATGGTCTCAGTCAAGTCAGCTTCAGGGTTGACAGCATCGTTGTTTCCCTCCCATAAGCCCTGTGTCCCATCTGCCAGTTGTTTAGTAGTAACAAACCGATCCTTGTGATGTTCAGCTGTTTGACAAAGGGCGTGAGAAAGACAACCATTTCCTGATTCCATATCATGCTTGGGATATGTTTTATGGATTACAAGCGCAGCATGGCTTCTAGCACACCAATGATTTGGGTTGAAGCATTACAGCTACATAGTCATCTTGAGCTCATTACAGATTTAGGAGTTAATTTCCTTGGGTGATGGGACCATCTCAGATGTGGCTCTAAGAGGAGAGACTCCACATTATTTCAAATTCTGTGATTTTGACTGCAGTCTGTAGCATCCAAGGTATATCTATGAAGTTCTCTGTGGACATCAACAAGGTCTTTGACCTACTGGAGAGCCAGAAGGGCCTCAAGCAATGGTTATAGCAACGGTCAAAATCCTTAAATGCCAACAGAGAAGCTATGAATGAGGTAGCATTGAGATGCAGGAGATAAAATAGTGGAGGAACCTCTGTTTAGAAAGCTGGGGTGCTTTATTAGAGGCATCTAAGCTTGTGAGAGATTTGGGAGAGACTGGAAAAGTGATGGGAGGGATGTTACACAATCCAAAGATAAGAGAAATGTTGTTTAGTGATTTACTTTCGAAAGCTTTTTCAGCCCAGGCTGGAAAGAAGAGATTCAAATAATTCAGTGCCTGAATGAACTGACTAGTCAATGAATCTCTTATCAGGTCCCAAGATTCTGTAGTTTATGCCTAATGGATACATTAAATATCCGTATAATTCCTCATTCAGATCCAGCTGAGAGGGACTTGGCAAAATTGTCAGAGACCAATGCTGCACTGTATTTAAAATAATGCTGTGCCGAAAAGCTATTAGCAACTTAGAAACTTCCGAGCGGTGAGAACAATTAATAGACAATGAACAATGGAACGGCTTGCCTTCGGAAGTTACGGGTACTCCATCACTGGAAGCCTTTAGCAATAGGTAGTTTATACAGGTAGTCCTGGAGTTACAACCACAACTGAGCCCCAAACTGATGTTGCTAAGTGAAACATTGGTTCAGTGAGTTTGCCTTATTTTACGACTTTTTTCCCCATTGCATTTATTAAGTGGGTAACATGGATGTTAAATGAATCTGGATTCCCTATTAACAGAAGATCACCAAAGCTGATCACATAATCCCAGGACACTAAATATGAACCAGTTGCCAAGCATCTGGACTTTGATCATATGACCGTGGGAATGCTGCAGTGGTCGTAAGTGTGAAAAATGGTCCTAAGTCCTTTTTTTCAGTGCTGCTGTAACTTTGAACGGTCACTCAATGAACTGTTGTAAGTTGAGGACTACCTGTATACACGGTGCTTTACAGCCCTCTCTAAGAGGTTTGCAGAGTCAGCCTATTGCCCCTAACTATCATTTTACCGACCTCGGAAGGCTGGAAGGCTAAGTCAACCTTGAGCTGGTCAGGATTGAACTCCTGGCAGTGGGCAGAGTTTGCCTGCAATGCTGCATTCTAACTATTGCGCCACAGTGGTTCTTATTTTAGGAAAAGATTGCGTAGCCACCTTTGTTTTTCAACCTGGCTGGGGAATTCTGAGAGTCCGGATATCTTAAATCTGCTAAGATTCAGGAACATTGGCCTAGCCGTCTGAGGCTCTAAAGTTGGCTTGCAAGACTAGGAAGAGACTTCTAGGGCAATGATAAAATGGTGGATTTATTTTGACCCCCTAACAATTCAAAGAAGGACACAACTACTAATCAGAATAGAATAGAGTTGGAAGGGACCTTGGAGGTCTTCTAGTCCAACCCCCTGCTCAAGCAGGAGACCCTATACCATTTCAGACAAGTGGCTGTCCAGTCTCTTCTTAAAAACCTCCAGTGATGGAGCATCCACAAGCCAAACCCAAATCATGCAACCGCTCTTCATACATTTTAGTCTCCAGGCCTTTCATCGTCTTCGTTGCTCTTCTTTGCACTTCTTCCAAAGTCTCAACATCTTTTTTGTAACGGGGTGAAACCAAATTGGACACCGTATTGCAGGTGTGTGTGTGTGATGCTGGAGAATCTTCCCTTTGCAGCAAGAATATCATGCGCCAGTTGGAATCTGATTCCGAGGGAGAGGTGGAACAGCTGACAGGGAGTGGGAGTGTGGCTCTGGTGGCTGTGGAGGAAACTGGGGAAGGGCACAGGCCAGCTGGCCAGAGGAAGACCCAGGCCCACCTAGGACATGCAGGGAGGAACGGATAAGGGAGCAACATGATTTAAGGGCGAGGAAAGGGCCCTGATCCCCTTCATGCAGAAGACTGTTTAAAAGGGCAAACTGCACATGGCAAAGTTGCTGGAAGCAAAGCGTGCATTAACTTTGCCGAGGCTTATCTGGGTTTTGGCGTCCTCCCAACTGTGTGTGCTTCATTATCTTTTGGAAATCTGCAATTTATTATCCCGGTCTGTCGTGTTAATTACTTCAGCATGGTTTGTGTTGGTTATTTTATTTCTACTTTATCTGTATTTTGGGTTTGGATTGCATTTCTTCCCTTTGTAGACTGTTCTGGAAGAGTTTGATCTCCAGCCAAGGATAACTGGACAATGGGGGCCAAGTTGGAGGCCTTAAAGCAGGGTCCCCAACCGCGGTCCGCGGACCGGTACACGGGCAGCGGAACAACCCTTACCGGGCCGCTGGTTGCTGGGCGCCGCCATCTTTTTTGGTAAAAGCGCTTCTGGTGAGCTTTTCCGGGTAAAGCTCACCGGGCGCTGTTTCGTCATAAAAGATGGCGGCGCCAGCGCTTGAGTGAGCTTTTCGGGTAGAAAGCCATTTCTACCCGAAAAAGCTCACCAGAAGCGCTGCGCCGCCATCTTTTATGATGAAACAGCGCTTCGTGACGCCACCGAAGCGCCTTTTCGTCATAAAGATGGCGGCGCCCAGTTGACGCGGGCCGCGGCGCGCCCAGCTGATGTCGGAACCGGGCCGCGGCGTCGAAAAGGTTGGGGATCCCTGCCTTAAAGGGAATTTATCTACTTTGGTGACTTTGTTATTTTTGTGCCATGCCCCAGGTCATCACAGAGAACACGAGACAAAGAGAAAGTAGAAGGAGGTTCAGAGGGGATTGTTTGCACCTTCTCTGCAAAACTCAGACCCGGAATGAACCCTGTTCTGACCGGAGGACCTGAAAAGTAAAATTAGGAAGATTCCCATATTGTCAGGCTTAGCGTTCTCTTCTGAACAGCATTATTCCGGTAACCTGTCTTTGCTGAGGTCATAGCTTTCTGCAACTAGCAATTTAATTAGAAATGGGGATGTGAGCTCTTGACCCTGGCAAATCTATGTACCCCCCCACCTTTTGCTATGATTAAACAATAAGCTCCAGGCCCAAAGTGGTGTTTTTTTTTTTTTAAAGCCAGCAATATTGTTATTACCCAAGTTATTACAGAAAGTTGCCTGCAGTTATTTGCTTCCTAATACTTACTATATCACCAGAGGGAAACATATTGACTGGCTGCTATGCAAAAATAACCATCCAAGCATTACTGCAGCAGGAGGGGGGGGAACGTCGTCAACAAAGAGCCTCTTCATAAATATCAGAGCCTGCTGTCAGGGGAGAAAATGCTGAGAGATGGGTTTGTGGCCAGCGATTTTGCTTCACTGGGTTTTAAAAGGTGAGGTGCTTGAGTGGGAGTCGGCCTACAAGTGGCAAGCCGACAGCCAGGAAAACATTGCTCTGGGTTATGAATTTTGCTAGTTTTCAAAGACCTCAACCCAGAATGTTGGATAATTGGAGGTGGGGAAAGTTCAAGGTAAAATTCCTGGGAAGTGGCAAGCAAGTTATCACCTTTGTCTATCAGCTAATCTTTTAGATGTGTAAAAGAAAATATTGGGGGTGATTCTTCCCTTCCCTTCCCTTCCCTTCCCTTCCCTTCCCTCCCTTCCCTTCTTTTCTTTCATTTCCTTCCCTTTCCTTCCCATCTCTTCCTGTCCTTTCCTTCCCTTCCCTTCCCTTCTTTTCTTTCCTTCCCTTCCCATCTCTTTCCATTCTTCCCTTCCCTTCCCTACCTTTCCTTTCCTATCTTTCCTTCTGTTTCCTTTCCTTTCCTTTCCTTTTCTTTCCTTTCCTTTCCTTTCCTTCCCTTCCCTTCCCTTCCCTTCCCTTCCTTCCTTTCCTTTCCTTTCCTTTCCTTTCCTTTCCTTTCCTTTCCTTTCCTTCCCTTCCCTTCCCTTCCCTATCTTTCCTTTCCTTCCCTTCCCTATCTTTCCTTTCCTTTCCTTTCCTTTCCTTTCCTTTCCTTTCCTTTCCTTTCCTTTCCTTTCCTTTCCTTTCCTTTCCTTCCCTTTCCTTCCCTTCCCTTCCCTTCCCTTCCCTTCCCTTCCCTCCTTCCCTTCCCATCTCTTCCCATCCTTCCCTTCCCTCCCCTCCCTTCCCTTCCTCTCCTCTCCTCTCCTCTCCCCTCCCCCTTCCCTTCCCTTTCCCTCTTCCCCTTTCCTTTTCTTCCCTCTCTTCTCCTCTCCTCTCCTCTCCTCTTTTTCCTAATGGTTGAGCATAAAGGTTTTGTTGTGTTCTTTGCCTTGCAGTCTTTGCATTGTATTCCCAATTTCCATTTGGATTTCAAATCCAACCAAAGCCAAATTGAAGTGATGGGATATTTATATTCCCATTAAAAGCTTTTAAAAGGCCAACAATGCAGCAAGTTGACCAGATCAACACTGATTCTGACATAAACTGTGTTATGATTATTATCATTGTTACTTCCTTCCTTTTCTGCTTTTATGAGCAACAAATGGAGCAGTATCTAATATCTGAGAAGAGAAGCAAAAGATCTCCCCATGTGATCGGTTGTCTTCTGAAGCATCTTGATAAAAAATAGATACCGATATGTTTTTATTCTGTGTTTAATAGGGCTGTGCGAAAAATTCATTTCAGAGATTTTCGTCGGAAGGTAGCCCAGTCCAAACTCAGTACCCAAATGACTCTCCAAATCAACTAGAATCATAGAAGCAGATTGATTTTCCAGTTTAATTGAACAAAATCAGATCAATTGGTCTTCTAAATGAAATTAATTATTCAAATGAGATTTTTGCCTGATTTGCATTCCTCAACTATTTTATATGGACAGCTATATAGGTCAGCTATAAAATAAAACAGAAATTGGAAAATTAAAAAAAAAAGTTGTCCTACATTCATGAAGGATCTGGTGGGATTTATTGACATCTAATCTTCTTGGGTGAGGCTCTTTTAGTACTTTAATGCAGCTTCTTTCAGTTGTTTGGGCTGATAGTTTCCGTAGTCTGTGGCTAGTGAGAGCCAGAGTCCATAACATGTGAACGCTTGTTCTAACAGAATATTCTAAAAGCGAATGTGAATTTATGTGACTTCTGACTAGGAAGTTCTCATTTCCCGCCTCTAATGAGCTTTAAAGCTCATTGGGCAACGTTGGACCTATCTCTGTGGGGTTGTTTTTGACGGATTTGTCTTATAAATGGATTAAATAGAGGATGGAGTCTGCAATGCATACATTTTAATGGAAACTGGTCATTTTAATATTTAGATATTAGAATATGTCTAATCTATCTGTTTGTTTATATCTATCTATCTATCTATCTATCTATCTATCTATCTATCTATCTATCTATCTATCTATCTATCTATCTATCTATCTATCTATCTCATCTATCTATCTATCATCTATCTATCTGCCTGTCTGCATCTATCTATCTCTATCTCACCTATCTATCATCTCACCTATCTATCATCTATCTATCATCTACCTACCTATCTTACCTACCTAGTTATCTCTATTATCTCATCTCTCTCTCTTTCTCTCTCTCATTCACTCACTGTCTATCCATCTTTCTATGTAAAAATGCCTCCTGCTTTGGCAAGAAAGAAAGAAAGAAAGAAAGAAAGAAAAAGAAAGAAAGAAAGAAAGAAAGAAAGAAAGAAAGAAAGAAAGAAAGAAAGAAAGAGATTTTCTTTCTATATCTGTGAAACGTTTGGCTCTAGAAACACAATACACAAACATAATAGCATCTAATATTAGATGAGTTCCATCTTTATTTTCAAAGAAAATAAGTGGTTTCTTCCCTATTGATTTCTTCACTCTCTCTCCTGCCTTTTGGTCCCCAGGAAACTGATGATAGTGCAGTTCTTTTCATTTTAATAAAACATTCTGTGATTTGATTCAACGAACACTTATATGATATCTACTTGACTTTCAGAATATACTGCCAAAAGTTATACTGGTGAAGTTATACTGATCATCAGTTATATTGATGATCTTGGCTATGAGTAGGGTTCTTTAAAAAAAAAGATTAGAAAAATTCAGGGAAGAATAGATAATCAGCACCAACTTACCCCAAGTTTTCTATATACAAAGAGAAGCTGTCTCTGAATCTTAGCTGTGAGGGACAAGCCATGGGAGAAAGCTACATTGTTCATATCATCCTCCTGAGATTCTGAAGACATTTCAGTGACCACTGGTAAGGGACTGCTGGACTTAATAAAGAATAAATAATATTCCTGCAGAAATAAATTTTCAAAGGCTGCCAGATGTGACAATTGTAATGCTGAAACAGGTGAGAGATGTAATGGGATGTAACAAGCGCAGGAAATCAGAAGTGCAGGCAGTTCAAATGAATATATAGATATTTATTTATTAAGTTCCCTACAAGAATCTGAACTACTCAAGGTCAAAGCAAATTGGCAGTAGATAAGAGCCAATGGAATTCAAGGTAGGCTGGACTTAGATCTCTTGTGGGTGCAAGATTGGATTTGACTCCTCCTCAGATCTCTTGTGGGTGCAAAGGGATTCAAGATTGATGACACATTTGACTCCTCCCTCAGTCGGGTCATCTCCTACACAGGATGTGGAAGTGGAGTGGGGTGCTATCCAAGGAACAGTCTGTCAACAGTCAGTTAAGGGGCAACATAGCCCACAACTGCATAATGGGCAGAGAAAGCAACTCAGAAAGGATCCTTCCTAATCAGAGGTGGGTATTTAGCAGGTTCTGACCAGTTCTGGAGAACCGGTAGCAGAAATTTTGAATAGTTTGGAGAACCGGCAAATACCGCCTCTGACTGGCCCTGCCCCCATCTCTTTTCTGCCTCCCGAGTCCCAGCTGATTGGCTGGGTCTTCTTTGGTTGCCCTGCATAGGAGAACGGAGCTAGAAAGCAGGTTAGTGGGGCGGGAAGGGAATGGGATTTTATAGTAACCTTCCCCCAGGAGTGGGGTGGGAATGGAGGTTTTATAGTATCCTTCCCCTGCCATGCCCACCAAGCTATGCCCACCAAGTCACGCCAACAGAACTGGTAGTAATAATTTTTGAATGCCACCACTGTAACCTAATTTCTCAGGCTGTGAAACAGAGGGCAGGAAATTTGCATTATCAGACTTGCAAGTTTCTGTAAATGTAGCCTAAGCTACTTAGCTTATCTGATGTGGTCTACCTGGGGAAACTGTCAGGTGGAGATCTCTATTTTATCTCTTGCATTCTGTTGTCCTTGATTATTCCATTCTGGTTATCTTTTCCAATGTCTCTGCCCTGCCTCACCCCCCAACAGGTCGCTAAAGAAGCAGCAAATTACCTTTCACGAGAGACTTGGTTAGAATTTGCAAATGAATGTTACAAGGGCAATAAGTTGTCTGTACCTGGGCTACATCCATATAAGTTCAATTCAAAAAGGTTTTATTTTTGTTAGGCTCTTCAGTTATTACGTGGTTTTACAGCAACTGTAAAAGACTTGAGTTGTTTTTTTTATTTCTCTTCTTTCCCTCAATTCTTTCCACCTACCTGCAGAGTTTGGGCTGCAGTGTTCAGTGTATATGAAACACGTATGGCATAAAACAGCAGGTGCACATTTTATCTGAAGGTTGTCATAATATTTTGCACTGAACTATATATAGTCACACTATCCATTTCTGACTCCGGATTTGTTTTTCGTAGTCCATTCATTCAGCCATCATTCAGGAAAGAAAAGCACCATTCAAACCGTGCTGAATTCTGTTTAATAGCTCACTGATATACTGTCTATGTCATACACTTTGATTATAAAGTAAAAAAAGAGGACCCCCCTGCCCAGGTTGCGAAATGGAATGAGGGGTTGGAGGAGGGTTTCTAAAATGGGAGGATATAGAAGTATGGATTCGCCAATTGCAATTTAGGATTTCATGAATGAGATACTCAGAATTCATGCGCAGTGGCTAGAATGCAGCATTGCAGGCTAATTCTGCCGACTGTCAGCAGTTTGATCCTCTCGTTTAACATTTCTATTGAGTTATTAAATATTACAAGGTACAAAATACAAAAGTAAACAGAAAAGCACGGGGGAGGAAGAGGGGAAAGAGAAGTGAGGAAAGATAAGAAAAGAAAGAAAAGAAAAAGAAGCATTGACTTCCAACTCTCTCTGTTGCAGTAAAATGAGGCATTAGCATCAATTCACAGCTTTTTGCTTTTACATTAATGCACAGTGGTTAGAATGCAGTATTGCAGGCTAACTCTGCTGACTGTCAGCAGTTCGATTCTCACCAGGCTCAAGGCTGATTCAGCCTTCCATCCTTCCGAGGTGGGTAAAATGAGGACCCAGATTGTTGGGGGCAAGAGGCTGACTCTGTAAACAGAGAGGGCTGTAAAGCACTCTGAAGTGGTATGTAAGTCTAGATCAGGGGTCTTCAAACTTGGCAGCTTTAAGACTTGCGGGCTTCAACTCCCAGAATTCCTCCTCCAGTCATGTTAGCTCAGGAATTCTGGGAGCTGAAGTCCACAAGTCTTAAACTTGCCAAGTTTGAAGACCCTTGGTCTAGGTGCTATTGCTACTGCTACAGTATCTTAATCGGCTCAGAGCGTCCCCTTCTGTGGTCTCAATCAACAAGGCCTATTTCAAAAACGTAGCTAAGGAAAATGAGTGCAGATCTTCTCTACTTTTAGAGGTAGTCCTTGAGTTATAGCCATTTGTTTAAAGTTGCAACAACAACAAAAAAGGACTTAGAACTGATCATTGACTTACAACCATTAGCACATCTGTATAGTCAGCAGATCAAAATTCAAACACTTGGCAATCAGCATATATTTACAACAGTTGCAGCATCCTGGAATCATGTGATCTCCATTCTGGATCTTCCCAGTTGGCTTCTGACAAACTAAGTCAACACAGGATGCTGGAGTCATTTCATGACCACATGATTCACTTCACAACAAGAGTGGTTTGCTTAACAAGATAGGAAAAGGATTGTAAAATCAAGATTCCCTTAACCGTGTTACTCAACTTAACTGCAGCTTTCACTTAACAACTGGGGCAGGAAAGGTCATAAAATGGGGCAAAATTCACTTAACAACTGCCTTGTTTAGCAACAGAAATTCTGGTCCCAATTGAAGTCTGCAGTTTATAAATATTAGGATAGCTGAAATTGTAGGAGACTCACACAATCTGGCTTTATTCCTGTCCAGAATAATGACATTCTTTTGATTTCGGAGCTTTTTCTGTCAAGTGTCAAATGTCTATTTTCTCTAGTGACACAAATGTTTTCCTTGCATTCCAAAAAAAAAAAAAGCGCATTATTTTCCTGGAGGATACCTTAAATTATGGGCATGTAAATGATAATAATGGAAAGAGAACTGCTTGGAAAGACATCATGTAAATGCATGGAAATTTTTGCAACTGCTTATCTATTTTGGGAATGGAATATATAGCGAAGCCGGTGGGTGAACATTAAGATTGTGATGTCTTAATTAATGCCACTGCTTGTCTTTAGGGTAGTGGCAGTGGAAGCAGCAGAAGGAGGAAAAATAACTTAGAGAGGAGACATTAAGCATCCTGCCATCCAGCTGGAACGTAGCTGAGCGCTGGAGCAATTAGAAACCAGCACTGCATTGTACAGGACTTGATTGCTGATTGACAGCAAAATAAATGAGACATTATTATTTTCTGATGTGCCATCCTGTTCTTCCTTGAATAAGATTTAAAGTTTAAACCGAATTGCACAATAACAGAGTTGGAAGTCTTTTAGTCCAAGCTCATGTTCAAGCAGGAAACCCTATACCGTTTCAGACAAATGGTTGTCCAGTCTTTTCTTAAAAGCCTCCAGTGATTGAGAACCCACAACTTCTGTAGGCAAGCCATTCCACTGGTTAACTGGTTCTCACTGTCCAGAAATTTCTCTTTAAGTTCCAGAATTGCTTCTCTCCTTGATTAGTTTCCATCGATTGCTTCCTGTCCTGCCTTCTGATGCTTTGGAAAATAGGTTGGCCTTGTCTTCTTTGTGGCAGCCCCTTAGAAGAAGGAGTCAACCAGAGGTGGTATTCGGCAGGTTCTGACCAGTTCTGGAGAGCCAGTAGCGGAAAATCTCTAACCCTGCCGTGTTCGCAAGAGGCTTTCATGGATTCCGTGCTTCTTTCGGTGCTATCGAATCTTATTCGACTCCCACCGAGCACAGGAATAGCTTTCGTCCATGCCCAACTAGGAAGGGGAGGCTCTCGCTCCTGGAGCACTATCTCCCTATAAAGCCACCACCTGCACCAGAAATCACTTTTAAAGCTGCCGCCTGCACCAGTAACCGTGAGTAAACCAGAGCCCCAAAAACAAGGCCAAAACCGCTAGATTCTGAAGCCGTGGAGCCCTAATAATGCTGGCGGAGCTCCTGCTAGCTGATCCGGAGCCCTCCTCTCCTTCCCCAGAGAAGTGAAGCTCTTTCCATCGATCCCTATTAACCACACTGGTGGAGCTCTTGAACTGGATCACTTGGAGCCAGCGGAGTGCAAACAACGTACCTTCATTTCAATCCCTCACACAACTGATAGAAGTATCTTCCACGCCAGACAACGTGTTTCCATTAATATCCCCCACACAGTTTCCCCAGAGCCACATCGGACAGCTGGCAGGGAGAAACAAGGAGGGAGGAGAAAGCCCTGAGGCTCTTAGGAGCTGGAAAGTCACTCTGGACGGGTGGTAAAGGCAGAGGAATGCTTCGGTGGTCGTCGTGAGGAGAGGAGAGTCTCCTCGACTGACCCGAAGAAAACCCCTCCATCCGAAGTAAAAAGAGAACTGCCAGCATGGCTAAATCGAAGCCAGGAAGGCAGCTGAGACAGAAGTGAAAAAGAAAGGAAAGATCTTGTAACAGCGTGCTTAGTCTTGGTAGGAATCACTCCAATTTCTGCAGTGGAATTTTCCTTGGAAAGTGGGACTCAAAGGAGGAAAATAGCTGCGATTAACGATCTGGAGTGACTGTCAGATTTAGTTAAAAAAAATATTGTAACTAGAAGTAACTTTAAAAGTAAAGGACAGACTAGATTGGTTAACCCAAATTTCTGGACTGTATTTTTACTACTACTCAACTTGAAGAACTTTAGGAAACTATTGGAAAACAATCTTATTCATATTGATTGTAGTTAAAGTGTTTTAATTCAGCGAGTTTTGCTCTCTTTCAAAAATCCAGCGTGCTTTGAACATCTTGTTACAGCCTATTGTTTACAGAGTAATAGCAGCAGAATCAGAGCAATAAATTCCTCCCACCCAGTAAATCACAGCTGCTAGTAAAACAATTAACCCTTTCCTTGCAGACTTTCAATACTACCTCATTACTTTAATCAAACACTGATTAATTCATTACCTCAAAACTTACAACTTTTCTACCTCATCACCTATATCAATGATTAGATAATCAATTTCTATAAAATATTTCATTACTGGTTTAATTGATTTATTGTTTTAATTGATTAGTGTGATTAGAGTGTTTAGTGCAAATAGTGTGATTACTGATTAGTTTAAAAGATCAAGATTCATGTAATTTAATTGATTAGTAAAATCAGTGATTTAGTGAATTTAATTGAACAGTGTGATCAATGATTAGTGTAATTAATTGATTAGCGATTAGTGTAATTAATTGATTAGGCTGATTGTTGCTTAGGAAAATTATTTGACTAGATAGATTACTGCAATTGATTGATTGGTGTGATATTGGCTATATTGATTACCTAAAATTGTTCCATTAATTTAATCAACGTACCATCTTAACAAACCTACCATGCCAAGAAAAAAAATCCAATGCCAAACCACAACCTAAAGAGAAAGTAATCCCCACCAATGAACTACAAGACTCCTGCACATGCCTTAAATGCTACAAAACTCTAAAGGATAATGAAAGCTCCATCAAATGTTCTCTATGTAACAAATACGCTCATCATGACTGCTTGGGATTACCCGAGCAAATGATTCAATACCTAGAATCATCCAATGAGTTTCCATATCTCTGCAAATCATGCAGACCCAAACTGGATCTGTTGGAAAGAGTTGATACCATTGAAACACGAATAACATCCCTTAGCACCATAGTAGCATCCCTGGACGCCTTAAAAGAAAGATTATCCAACCTTGAAAAAAAAAGACACAACGCAAAAACCTGAACATCCAATAGCTACAAACCACATCTCTACCCAACAACCACAACCCAATCGACAACCCAATCCACAAGAAAACATAAGCCAGACAAATAATGATATCCCAATCCTCATCAGAGAAGCTGTTGAGCGTGAATGGAAACGTCCAAACGTCATCTTATTTGGTCTAGAGGACATCAATGATAATGATGACATCACAACTGTCCGAAACATCATCAGTGATTATCAAGCATCAACCATCTCCCCTGATGGTACTTGACATTTCCCGCATTGGCCGAGAGCTCAAAAACAGAGACGGCTCTGTGGCCCCACGCTTCTGCAGGGTCATTTGCAAAAATGAATCAAGCAAACATAAATTCATTTACACTATAAATTCACTCGCCAAAACCAACCCCAACCATAAGAACCTCCGTTGTCGCCCTGACCTAACCATACAGCAACGTGCCCGCTCCCGAGTACTCCGCACTGAACTCAAAAAACATCTAGACAATGGAGAGAAGGACCTGTACATTGACTACCATGCTGACTGTATCAAAAGTAAGTCACACAACCCGCAACTCAGCTTAAACCTTCAACCACAACCCTACCTCAACCAATCCACCATCACCCAAGACTAGGTACGCACGCCCCTAACTACCTCAATTCCAACTACTGCTGGCCTTAAATGCAAGCTACTCAATGCAAGAAGCCTTGCAAATAAAATACCTGAATTTTTCCTCTTACTAAATATGGCTAAATTCAACATCATATTTATCTGTGAAACATGGCTCAATGCATCTCTCCCTGACTCCATTACCACAGTAAGAGACTATCATGTTTACCGATCAGATCGTGAAATTCGTAGAGGAGGTGGTGTTGCTATCTTCTATAAAAACCTAGAAGCCAAGAGGAACATATGTGGCAAATTTCAAGTTTGTAGGCTTTACGGTTCTGGAGATTTTGTGATGATGTGTGAGTGGTATTTCACTTTTATATATATAGAAGATTCAGTCCAGCCTTTTTCAACAGAGAGCCCTTCAGATATGCTGGAACAAATTGTCCCAGAGAGCTCAGCTGATGTATCTATTGGGATGTGAGGAACTCTACTTCCAACTCTTGTAGAGGACACTTGGCTGATAACTGGCTGCACGTTAGTAATGGAAGAGGCTCACGTATCTGGCTGAGATCAATGAATAGATGTTAAAATTACAAATTTATGGAAGAGAAATACGGACAAAGGACACCAATCTGCCTTTTCTGCTCCTAACAGTTGAGTGGGAATCTCTGCAGCGATATTAGCTCTGCGTTTATTATATCATGCTTTTTTGTTGGCACACCTTTTTAATATCATTTCCTGGAGAATACGAGAGAAGCGGATTATTATATTTTCATAAGCGTCTTGTTTGCTTAAGCTTAGGACAGGCTAGGTTAAACAGGCCATTTGACCTGCACTGGCGTAGCATTCCTACTAACATCTAACATTCCTACTTTCTTAAGTTGTATTTCTATTTAAACAAACCATGAGTAAGCTTTTGGGGGAGGCAGGGCAGGCTCTATGTTGTAGCCTGTGAAGGCTAAGAACTACTATGGTTGTGTGAAAGATGTGCTGGCTGAGGAATTCTGGGAGTTGAAGTCCACAAGTCGTAAAGTTGCCAAGATTGGAGACCCCTGTTTTAAAGCAGTAGCATCCAACCGTTTGGGCACCAGAGACCGGTTCTGTGGAGAGAGGTTTTTTTGTGGACCCAAGGGGTGTGTGGTTTCATGTGTTGCTTGCATCCCATGGATGGGGCGTCACTTGTGTGTGCAGATTTTTTTCTGGCATGCCACAGTCTGGTGCCAGTTCATGGATCTGGGATTGGGGACCCCTGTTTTAGAGACATGGACAAAATAAGGCATTTCTGGGTTTCATCTTTGATGATCAAGAGATTGGATAGGATTGCTTTTCAAAACTATATAAATCTACTAGTTGGATACCTGTGCTTCGCAACAAAACTTTGTGATCGGGCTATGAAGGAGAAATTTGGTCCACTATCCATTGGCTTAGTGGTGGTCGGTGATTGAAACACATAAGGGAATATCGCTTCCACCACCTTGAGTCCAGAAGAAGTTCCATAGATGGAAGGCGTAGACATTTTGGTGAGGTACCGATGTTTAGTACTGTAAGGAATGAAGGAGTGGAACATCTACCAGTTTGAACTGAGTTAATGGAATGTGAGGCAACTAGCAGTTGGAACAGAGTTCTTTTCAGGTGGAGAGGCGGAGTAGAACAGTGGTGGGATTCAAATTTTTTTACTACCAGTTCTGTGGGCATGGCTTGGTAGGCGTGGCTTGGCTTGGTGGGCGTGGTGTGGCTTGGTGGATGTGGTGTGGCGGGCGTGGCAGGGGAAGGATACTGTAAAATCCCCATTCCCTCCCCATCCCACTAACCTGCTTTCCAGCTCCGTTCTCCTGTGCAGGGTAACAAAAGGAGACCCAGCCAATCAGCTGGGACTCGGGAGGCAGAGAATAGAGGTGGTATTCCATACTACTCAAAATTTCCACTACCAGTTCTCCAGAACTGGTCAGAACCTGTTGAATACCACCTCCTTAGCATCAGAGCGTGTTAATTACTGTATTAGAAATACTAATGATCTGATGGTCGTTTCAAAAAATCCTTTCTTAGCAAGCACCTAGAAGCCAAGAGGAACATACGTGCCAAATTTCAAGTTTGTAGGCTTTACGGTTCTGGAGATTTTGTGATGAGTGAATGGTATTTGGCTTTTTTTCCACCTGAAGTAGAAGGAAACAATAGTGCCCTATTTCTAGCTAATGTATCATGAAATGGTAGCAGAGTCAAAAAGTGTTACAAAGGTTGTGCAAAGGAGCTTGGAGACAATGCAGTTCAAGGATTATAGGGTCCTTTATCATATTTTATGTGAAACCTGGCTATTCCAATGCTGCAGCAAATTCATACATTATTTTAGGGTAAATCCAATTCTCCACCTGCTTCTAACATAGTTCCCATAATTCCTCATTTTTCTTCTCCTGGTTTTAGATGAAAACCAATTGCATGAAGGCAAAGCTGCATAAGAAACGCTACATTACTTACAAATCTTACTAGATTTGGTCACTTAAACCTCCGGTACATACTTCAGATTATGTCACATTTGTCCTTTCTTGTCGAGAATTTAAGTCAAATGGAAACTATAACCATATACTGTTGTTTCAGAATTTTGAAAATAGAAAGGCAGTTTATGAGTAGAGTAGTTTACCAACCAGAGCAAATTGCAGTACTTGGCTAGATTTAATCTGAGTATAGAAAGTTTTGGTTTAGGAGCTGGGGTGGCATAGTGGTTAGACGGCAGTATTGCAGGCTAATTATCTCAACTGTTGGCAGTTCAATTCTTACTGACTGTTGACTCAGTTTTCTATCCTTCTGAGGTCAGTAAAATGAGGACCCTGATTGTTGGGGGCAATGGATGGAAACTAATGAAGAAGAGAAGCAATGTAGAACTCAGAAGAAATTTCCTGACAGTTAGAACAATTAACCAGTGGAACAAGTTGTCTCCAGAAGCTGTGAATGCTCCAACACTGGAAGTTTTAAAGAAGAAATTGGACAACCATTTTTCTGAAATGGTATAGGGTTTCCTGCCTAAGCAGGGGGTTGGACTAGAAGACCTATAAGACTAGGTACCTTCCAACTCTGTTATTCTAAATGCTGACTCTAAACCGCTGTGATGACCCAAAGGGGCATGGCACAAAGGCCACACAAATAAGTCAAATAAGCAAGAAGAGTCCCTTTATTATCTCCAACTTTGCCCCCAATGTCCAGGTTGCCTTTGGCTGGAGAAAAACTCCCAGGAACAGCCTTTGACTGGAGAAAATTCAGTCCAAAACAAGATACATACAGACTTTAAAAAAAACTCCAAACAAACCAAGCTGCAGTAATTAACTTGACAGGGCAGGAGAAGGAATTGCACACTGGAAAGCATGGCAAAACTCACACAGTCGGGAAGACACCAGGAACACAGATAAGCCATGATGATACCAGAAAAATTCATGATTTGCTCCCAACAGCTGGCTACATGCAGCTTGCCTTTTTAAACACTGTGTTCCCAGCTGCAGCTAATGAAGGGAATCAGGGCCCTTTCCTCCCCCATAAGCCACACAACTCACGTTGCTCCCTTCTCCGTTCCTTCCTGCGTGCCCTAGGATGAAGAGGGGGTGGGCCTGGGTCCTCCTCTGAATTCCCTCTCCCTTGCTCTATCTCTCCCCTGCTCTGCCCAGCCGGACTTAGGCCCTTCCTCAGTTTCTTCCACAGCCAGCGGAGCCACACTCCCATTCCCTGTCAGCTGTTTGGCCTCCCTCTCCAAATCAGATTCCAACAGGGGCATGACAACCTAGAGAGGGCTGGAAAGCACTGTGAAGCAGTATATAAGTCTAAGTGCTATTGCTAGTTACTGTTTGGATAAAAGACCATCAGGGAAACCCCAGGGCTTGTAAGATGCTCTGGAAAGTTGAAAATATATATATATATATATATAAAACAAATCAGCGGTAAACTACTTCTATACTATTGCCAAATAAATTGTATAGCATATCCATGTAGTAAACGAGAATTGTTCTTTACCTGAGGGTGGATTTACTCACGATCCCCATCAACTATCCTGAATCCAATCAGTGGTCCATCAAACTCAATAGTGAGCTTGATGAATCATTGATTTGTGTCAGTAAAACTGATGAGGGAATCGGTGTGCAGAAGAGAGTGAAATTGCCTGGGACAGTTGTAGCTTCAGTTGTTCTATAGAGATCAGTTTGTGAACCTGACCTTATTTTACTCAGCAGAAGCCTGAAAGGGGATTCTTTATTGAACAATTGTCGATTTCCCTCCAAGACAGCAATCTTGATGGAACAAGATTTCCCATCACAGAAGGCAACCCTACTTCAGCCCTCTCTTCTCGATAAATTGAGGGAAAGACACTGAGGGTTGAGCCATAGGTACTTGGATGCTGAAGCTAATATAAATACAAACTGTTGATTTTCAACATTGCTTAGTGACTGTTTGAAGTTACAATGACCCTGAAACAAAGAGACTTTGTTTCCTACTTATGACCATTGCAGCATCCCCATGGTCATGTGATCAAAATACTGACACTTGGCAACTGACTCAATTTATGACATTTGCAGTGTCCCAGGATTGTGTGATCATCGTTTGTGACTGTCATGCTCCAGTTGGAATCTGATTCCAAGGGGAAGATCAAGCACCTGACAGGGAGTGGGAGTATGGCTCCAATGGCTGTGGAGGAAACTGGGGAAGGGCACAGTCCAGCTGGGCCTTCAGAGGAAGACCCAGGCCCACCCCCTCTTCATCCTAGGGCATGCAGGGAGGAACGGATAAGGGAGCAACATGGATTAGGGGGGAGAAAAGGGCCTTGATTCCCTTCATTACCTGCAGCTGGGAAAACAGGATTTAAAAAGGGTGTTTGCGTACAGCACCTTTCTGGAAGCAAAGTGTGAATTATCTTGGTTTCTCAAGTCTTATCTGGGTTCTGGCGTCCTCCCAACTGTGTGTTTTTCGTTATCTTTTGAAGTCTGCAATTCCTTATCCTGCCCTGTCTCGTTAACTGCTGTAGCGTGGATTGTGTTGGTTTTTATTTATAATTTAGATGTACTTTGGGTTCAGGCTAAATTTCTTCCCTTTAAAAACTGTTCTTGGGAGAGTCTTCTTTTCTCCAGCTGATGATAACTGGATCTTGGGGGCCAAGTTGGAGGAATTAAAGGGACTTTACCTACTTTTGTGACTTTGTTGCTTTTGTGCCAAGCCCCGGGTCATCACAGCGACCTTCTGACAAGCAAAGTTGATGGGGAATCCAGATTCACTTCACAATCTTGTCACTGACTTAACGACTGCACTGATTCATTTAACAAATGTGGCAAGAAAGGCTTTAGTATGAGGTAAAACTCACTTAACAACGGTCTTGCTTGGCAACAGAAATTGGAGCTCAGTTGTGGTCATGAGTCAAAGACTGTAATACTTCTCTTCACTCAATGCATTATTAGGGGTAATAATGCTTGAATAGATGCACTACCCATTTATATAGGAATATCTATCTATCTTTTGAGATATTGAGAAGGAAAGCTAATTTCTATAATGGAGCAATTTATAAATTCGAACAGTATTTAAAGCAAATCCATTTCCTCAATTAATGGAACATCAACAAAACAAAGTACTGATTTTTTACATCATCAATGAATGGGTTGCGCTGAAATGCTTGTTTTCTTCTTCATAAAAATTGATGTTTATTTGGTGTAGTTGCAGGCATAAACCTTGTTAATCCTATCCAGCTTGAGGGAGGCAAGTGTTCCTTCTTTTGAGCCCCTGGCAAATAGACATTATCCCAATGCTATTTGATTGGAGATCCTGCTGCGATCACGGTTTGGTCAAAGGGTCAAGAGAAGAAGGAGAAACCCGCCACTGTTTGATGGAAACTCTGACAGCTCCGATAACCAGAATTAATCCAGGCGATTGCAACATTATTCAGCAGGTGAACTCGACATGCAGAAATTGAAAGAGGCAAGTTATCAAAGGTTTCTGGCTGTGCAAAATGAGTACTTGTGTTATCGCTGTGAAGAACACGGCTTCTTCTCCAGCCATATTCGCTTCTATCAATTTGCACAGAACCCCCAAACAGAAAGCATGCGATTGAACATTCACCCCAGGAAAGACCAACACATACAGGAATCAGTTTGCAAAAGCAAGCTTCGTTTGCAGTCAGGGTTTCAAACACTGCTCCTGATGGTTTGAAACCAAGCAGACTAAAGGGTTAGTTGCACTCAAACTGACCTTCTCAACCATTCAGATCTCCATTAGAGATGCCTTTCTCTGCTTCATCAAGAGAGCTATCAAACTGGCAGGCAACCATAGCAATAGCACTTAGACTTATATACCACTTTACAGTGCTTTACAGTCCTCTCTAAATGGTTTACAGAGTCAGCCTCTTGCCTCCAACAATCTGGGTCCTTGTTTTATTAATCTCAGAAAAATGGAAGGCGGAGTCAACCTTGAGCCTGGTGAGATTTGATCTGCCAAATTGCAGGCAGCCTGCAGTACTGCACTCTAACCACTGTGCCACCATGGCTCATCAAACCCCCAAAGAAGTCTTTTTCTTAAATAAATAAATAAATAAATATAAATCCCTTAAAAGCAATTGCAAAACATCTGGTCTACCTTTGATCAACTTCACCTTGATGGATTTTAGCAAGCGCTTTATGCGCTGTACATTTAACGCTCTGTTTTATTCTTCATGCATTTCTCAGTGGTTTAAGCATATCTGTTGTGGTTAGCCGTAGACTGTCAATTTCCACATGACAGGTGGGCAACCTGTTAAGAGAGGTTTAAAATAAATAAATCTCTTTTAAGTTCTGCGCAATTTGAGAGTTTTAGCAAGGTGAACGATAATGGTGAACAAACTTACTTCATTAATTCTATTTCTGGCCTTTTTCTGAAATACTCAAATGAAAACATTGAGGGCATTCTAAGATTAATTTTCACTCACTTTGCTTTTTTAATAAGAAAAAAAGAGCAATTCAGATATGTTTGTTGTGCTCCTGCAAAGGTAAAATTTAGTTCCATTATAAACATTCACTTGAGCATCTGATACACCATCTCAAAATGTACATTGCAGAAGAAATACAAGTCATCTGTCCTGAGTTCCTAGGATGGATGAATGGATATTGTGGCTCCAAGGAGCTGAAACTATTCTTCATTTGGGAGGCTAAGCTATTAATTATTACCAATAATTATTAATAATGGCGTCTTGCTGAAAGTTCCAGGCAGACGTAAGCATGCCTGTGTCCCAAGAAATATCAAATTTAAATGTTTGAAATGTATAAAGCACCATTCATAATTGTGATGGTCCAGAATATCACAAAGAATTTGTTATTTCAAAGGATTTCCTATTGGATTTTATTTTTTTCAGAGCATCTCCTGAATGGTGAGATTGACTCCAAAGGAAGGCAGGAACCTTCTCTATTTTCTCAGACTGGTACATGTTGCACATCCTTAGTGGATACCTTTTGAAGTAGAGTTCAGAATCGGAGGGATAATATGAATTAATCAGTGGAATAACTTGTTTCCCAGGTTTGTGGGTGCTCCATCACTTAGAGGTGCTTTCTGCAAGAGGCAAGTGGGCTTTCTTGTTTTTCTTTGAAGACATTTTGCTTCTCATCCAAGAAACTACTTCAGCCATCACTGGAGGTTTTCAAAAATAGATTGGACAACCATTTGACCGGGATGGGATAAGGTCTTTCGCCTTGAATAGAAGACCTTTCCCAGCTTTATGATTCTATGTTCATTCAAAGACACGGCCCTAGTCTTTTTCTCCTCCAAATGAACCAATTCATATTATTGCCTTACTATTTCTCCTTTTTCTTCATTGGCTTCCTCCTTTCCTTTTCAAAATCCTTTTTGCTTTTCAAGGGATTTTCACACCTTGGCCAAGGAGCTCAGCAAGAAGAGAATTAAGTCTTTCTTAGCCATCTTTGACCTTTTCTTACACCATAGCTGGTGATCTTCCAGACTCCTCTTTTAATGGTCAAGGTTAAGCAAGGGGCAAAACATTCATTAGATTTTCTTTGTCAGAAATCAAACAAGTAGCTGGGGTTATCAGATGCAACCGAGACCTAAGTTTGTTTCCCCAAACCTGCAGAGAGATAGAAAACCACCTTAGCTATAGCATTTCATCAGATATGGAAAATTATGCCTTTGGGGAAAAGCACAATCATCACTGACAGTCTTGGGGGGAAATATTTCTGTTTATGGACTCAGTCAAAATGAAGAACCGGAGCAAAGTACTTTTATTCAGTTTTTCAGGGAAGTCGATTTTTTTCTCTCTCCCTACTTCCATGCAAATTGAGGTCTGCAAATGAGAGGTTTTAATATATTACTGATAATGTGCAAAGGCACATTATGTCAGTGAATATTTTTCTGTTATGATGAGTCCACTGCTTATTTCACAAAGGCCTTTTTAAAATCTATGATGCCATCTGTCCTCAAGTTATCTTTCTGATGGCTTTATGCCTCTGTAGTTTACATCCATACAGCATTCCTACAGTGAAGGAGCTAAACAAAAAATTAAAACAGTGGTGTCCTTTAACCAACAAATGAAGAACTACTGAAGGCTGTCGGCACAGATGACTCAGTCTTATTATTATTTTTTAAAGCAAGTCAGAAAGAGATCATTTTCCTCTCTGTTTGGCTGGTTCCTTGATTCATCACGTTACAGTGGTTATCATTCTTATCACACAGCCTAAGTAAGTTACCACCCATGCTCTTTTTTTTGCGTTTGTTGAATTACATGTTGCAATGGTGTCTTTGGCAAAAAGAAGATTATGCAAATACAGGAATTGTAGTTCATAAGTCCATGTTTAGTGTGTTGTCAAAACTCAGCTATTTTTCTCAGGCAGAAAGCTAGCTAAGGTCAAGATTGTTAGCATGAAGTGGAATCCTTCCCCCGCCCCCCTCAGCCTGACATTGAGGGTCATTTTACACATGGCATTATGGTTCAGTTTAGGGACTCGGGCACCGTCCATTCAGCCATGGAGCTCTGATTTCAAATATTGCTCTCTCTTGCTGGGGCCATCTACAATTTTCATGAATATAATAAATAAAAATATATAAACTAGAGTCCTGCCTATGCTTCTTACCTGAAGGACATCCAGGAACTGGAACCCTTTGAGCAAAATTCAGAATTATACACGGACCAATCTGTTGGAAAATGTTCTAACTTTCCCAGGGAAGCAAACAGATGATTAAAAAAAGGAGAAACACATCTGACAGACTGGCAGAGAGCTGAGCAAACAAAGAACAGCTTGAAAACCCAAAAATAATGTGGACTTTTGTTGCACGGCACGATTTGGGATTCTCCAAGAGGTTAGTTTAATACTCCTAGCAGTCTGCTGCCCCACAACTGGTCAATAAGTAAGTTTGCTGATTTATTTAAAACATTTGTCTAGCTGCCCATCTTACAATCAACTCTGGGAGGCTCCCAATCGAAGTTAAAATAGCATAAAAGCAATAGTAAAAGCTCACACACTAAAAATAACAAGGATAAAAAATGTAGGGCAAATAGGACTAGAAAATCCACCTCAGAGACCCGGGATTGGATCAAGCCAGGTTCAGATTGAATTTAGTGATTACATCCTGAGCGGTGTGGTGGCTGTGAACTCCATGCAGGCATCAGAAAGGGCATCCGACCAGTAAATGCTCAGCTCCATTCAGTCACCCCAACTCCACCCAGAACAAAGGGATTAAAGGGTCATAAAAAGAAAAGGTCACTTTGACCATATCCAAAGCAGAGGTGGTATTCAGCAGGTTCTGACCAGTTCTGGAGAACCTGTAGCGGAAATGTTGAGTAGTTTGGAGAACTGGCAAACCCCACCTCTGATTGGCCCCGCCCCCATCTATTCTCTGCCTCCCGAGTCCCAGTTGATCGGCTGGGTCTTCTTTTGTTGCCCTGCACAGGAGAACGGAGCTGGAAAGCAGGTTAGCGGGGTGGAGAGGGAATGGGGATTTTGCAGTAACCTTCCCCCAGGAGTGGGGTGGGAATGGGGATTTTGCAGTAACCTTCCCCCAGGAGTGGGGTGGGAATGGGGATTTTGCAGTAACCTTCCCCTGCCATGCCCACCAAGCCACGCCCATCAAGCCAAGCCAAGCCATGCCCACCAAACCACGCCCACAGAACCAGCAGTAAAAAAAATTTGAATCACCACTGGTCCAAAGTGTTTATGATGTGTAAGTCACCTCGCCACTTGTTCACAGCTTCGGAGGGCTGGTTCTGGGTAGCTTTTCAGGTCCTACTTGTTGCTGACATTCCATTTTTCCCTTTGGCCCTTACACATTTGACACATTCCAAGTGCAAATGTAAAGCTGTTTTTTCTCAAGTTGCAAATTTAGCAACTTTACTAAAGAAAATCCCCAGCTTTAAAGCAGCATGAAAAGTAATGAATCTATTGTTTACACAGCTGGTTGTTAACTGTGATTCATCTTTTAGACACCAAATGTTACTTGACAATTTTTAGCACAGTCTGAAAAGGATGTAAAGATGCAACTTTTTTTTTAAAATAAAAAAAAGCTTTATTTTGTTCCCTATTATTTGATACCCTTCGGAACCTCTGCAACAAAATTATTCCAACCTTATATTTCCATTTCCAGTTGTATATAACAGCTATAGTTATATATCAATACATTATATGGGGATTTTTTTAAAAAAAAACATGGATTTTCTCCCATTATTTAAGGTGGTTCAGTCATCCAAGGTAGACTGTGGGTGGAAAACTAGTTCGAAGGAGAAAACTTAACTATGCACTAAACTTGTTATTACTGTCATTCAGTTTGGAGAGTAGAGTTGTAATGCACCAAACTGGCAGATTTACTTTGCTGGATTATTTTGAACCAGGAGAATATTTTAAGTGGGTGGAAAGTTAAGTGGTAAATACCATAGTCTCTCACTCATCTGTTCTTTTCTGGATTGTTCCAGAAACACAATGGAGCTATGCACCCATGCCTCCTTTGTGCAGCCACTGGTGAGGTGTGGTAGCTTGTTCAGTGCCTGATCAGCAGAAATACACAATCCAGCCAAGAATAGTTAATCCAAAAGTCTAATAGGGATTGGTTGGATAAGACAAACAATGACCTACAAATCAGATGTTCCAGCAGTTTAGAAGGGAAATCTTTGGATATCTTGAGCTCCACTCAAGGCTCAGCTCACTCCAGAAGTTAGGCTTAAGATATACAAGGATCTTGATAGACTTGAACATTGAACACTATCTAACAAAATGAAATTCAAGGGTAAGGTTCTACATTTAGGCAAGAAAAACAAAATGCACAGGCACAGAATATGTGATAGCTTGCTCAATAGTAGTAACTGTGAGAGGGATCTTGGAGTCCTAATGGGCAATCACTTAAATATGAGCCTGCAGTGTGCAGCAGCTGCCAAAAATGCCAATACAGTTCTAGGCTGCATAAACAGAGGGATAGAATCAAGATCACGTGAAGTGTTAATGCCACTTTATAATGCTTTGGTAAGGCCACACTTGGAATACTGCATCCAGTTTTGGTCACCACAATATAAAAAAAAAGATCTTGAGACTCTAGAAAGAGTGCAGAGAAGAACACTAAAGATGATTAGGGGAGTGGAGGCTAAAACATATAAAGAACGGTTGCTGGAACTGGGTATGTCTAGTTTGATAAAAAGAAGGACTAGGGATGACATGGTAGCAGTGTTCCAATATCCCAGGGGTTGCCACAAAGAAGAGGGAGTAAAGTTATTCTCCAAAGCACCTGAGGGCAGGACAAGAAGCAATGGATGGAAACTAATCAAGGAGAGAAGCAACTTAGAACTAAGGAAAAATTTCCTGACGGTGAGAACAATTAACCGGTGGAACAACTTGCCTCCAAAAGTTGTGAATGCTCCAACACTGGAAGTTTTTAACAAGAGATTGGATAAGCATTTGCCTGAAATGCTATAGGATTTCCTGCCTAAGCAGGGGGTTGGATTAGAAGGCCTTTCAACTCTGTTACTCTATTCTATTCTCAGCTGCAGAAATTTGCAGAATTTCAGAAGAATTGTGATTACTTCTTTATTTGGCTCTCTAAATATGTGATGCTTTGCTGTCCATACTTTCAAGGCCTGGGTTTTGTTTGCTTTGATGAAGAGTCAAGGAGTACCAAGCCAGAACTTGAATACTTTCCTAAAGGCCTCCAAGCTTCTTTCCAATTCTGTTATTCTAGTTGTCCAACCAAGAAACACTTCACAAGTAAGAAGAATATGCTAAATTTCTGAACTTTGTTTTATTTCTGTAGCCACATATCTCAAGGAGTCACTCTGGGTCATTGTATTCTGGATTCTATCCTGATAAGATCCTGATCTTCATATATGCACTTTTCAGGATCCCTATTTTCTATGCATGGATGGCATCTTGTTAACTGGAGGAAACTGAAGTCTGCAGGAATATGAACATAATATATTTTGTAAATGCCTTAGAACCTATACATTATGCATTTGCAGTAATCATATGCCTGTTATATTTTGCTTCATGGCCATCAGCTGAGAGTATTTTTATTCCCCATTAAAAGGCATAAAAATATAATGTCTAATTCCACCAAACTTCTTAGTAATTATTGAGAATATTCTCTCTCTCTCTCTTAATTTCGCTGTTAACATCTCTTCTTGCCCTTGGATCCCTCATTCTGAATGCATATTTGTGGGCATGCAATAACAATCTGATTTTGAGACTAGGGGAATTTGAGCAGGCTGCCCTGAGAAATGAGCAAAATGCTCTTTTTTTATTATGATGCACACATTTTAGTTGCCATGAATATTTTACATTGCATTTTGATCACAAACAAAAGGCTAGGAATTAATCCTATTCATGTTTCGTTGTCTCAGCTGAATGAAAAAAAGTAATATTCTAATGCTCCTGGAGCAAGTCTTCTGTTTTTCTAATTTTTTTTTCCTTTTTTGTTTCATACACTGCTCTCTTCCTTATTCTCTCCTCTATTGTTAAAATAGACTCTCTGAGTTCCCGAGGGCAGAAAAGGGTCTTTTTGTTTTTATCTTTGTCTTGCTTACTGGATTTGGGAAAGAAAAATGTACATTGTTAGCACAGCTTATGCTATATTTTTAAAAAACAACAACAGCAACATTCCACTTCTCCTATTTCATTTAAAGCAAAGGAAGTCTAGCCGATATGAACCAAGGTTCATGTTTGACAGTTTTGTGTATTGTATACCAGAAAATACAGGTGGACAATTGAAGAACTTCAGTGTTGTTGTACGTGAAATTTAAATAGCAACTGTAGGCCAGAAGAAATCTGCTTACATTCAAATGTGGTCTCAGATTGTAAATATACGATATATTCCCAGGATAACTAAAAGGTGTTCCCTGCCCAATCATGTCTGATTCTAGGGGCTGATTTTTAGCCAAGAGAGACAGCATTGTCCAAAGACATTTCCCTGGTCATGTGACCAGCTCGACTCTACGTCAACGCGTGTGGAATGCTGTTGCCTTCCCACCGAAGTGGTACCTATTTGTCTACTTGCATTTGCATGCCTTGGGGCAGGAGTTGAGGCAAGTACTGGGAGCTCCCCCACTCTCGCACACTCAGGTCTCGAACCCAGGCTGCCAACTTTGCTGACAAGCTCAGCAACTTTAATTGCTGAACCATCATACCCTGGAATAAATAAACGCCTTGATTATCTGCAGTACTGTCTTAGAAAGCACAATTTTGGTCCATGTGTTCAACTGGTTGACCTTTGATCTCTCAAGATGCTGGAACAACTGTTCTCATTTGCCTGTATGATTTTGACCAAGTCCTCTGAGGACCTAGGGCAATTAAGTTTGCCCTAAATTAATTAACTTAGGGCAATTAATTAATCTCCCATTGCTTCCTCTTACTTTAGCATGCAAGTCCCAAATCTTTTTAGACTTTCAGCATATCTACTTCCTGGTATGTTTTTTGTTCGGCTGACAATTAAAGATGGAAAACAATGTTCTGTATTTAGCAGAGTAACAATGCCCCACTTAATTCCATTTCGTTTTGCTTTTTTTGCTAGCTAAGGCCCACATTTATTTCTTCCATTTGGATCTAAAAATATATTTTTTTTGTATTTTTTTTTTTAAAAGAAGCTCTTCCAGAGTTTTCTTGTCATTTATAAATAGCAGCACTTGTTAATTCCTCCTCAGCTTTTTGGATTCATCGGATCAGCCAAGATTTTGGAATATAAATGATTTTTGCCAGCGTTTGTTGATGCTCACTTCTATAGGATCTGATGGCATTCTTAGTTTGTTGCATCTTCTGCATCATGCTGTGTTTTATTACATAAAAATTTAATCAGAAGAAAAGAAAAGCATTTTTTTTGGAAAAATGTTACTCCCAGCTCATTTTTCCATCTAGATATGGGAGGAACAAATCCATTTACCAAAAGCCATGGTTGAATAAGACAAAGCTTTTCTTGAACTCTCACAACTTAATAACCTCTTAACCACAGTTTATAAACCACAATAGTTGGGTTTATGGAACTTGGTAAACTAAACCCATGTTTACGGCTTAACATGTTGCATGAACCAGAACTGAGATACCATATATTTTCCTTTTTTGGAAATTATTTTTCTTCCTGGCAGTTCTTCTCTTCAACCAAGGAGATGTCAGCTTTCCTCACCCACGTAACCAGTTATTTCAAAATCTGACCTACTTTGTATGCTCTTCCCGCCCTCCTCCCCTCCCTCCCCTCCCTCCCTCCCTCCCTCCCTCCCTCCCTCCCCTCCCTCCCTCCCTCCCTCCCTCCCTGTATCTACCTTCCTTCCTATCTTCATACCTCCCTCCCCTCATCTTCCTTCCTTCCCTGTATCTACCTTCCTTCCTTCCTTCCTTCCTTCCTTCCTTCCTTCCTTCCTTCCTTCCTTCCTTCCTTCTCTTCCTCCTTCCTCTCCCTCCCTCCTCTCCTTATTCCTTCCTTTCCTGTATCTACCTTCCTTCCTTCTTCCTTCCTTTCTTTCTTTCTTTCTTTCTTTCTTTCTTTCTTTCTTTCTTTCTTTCTTTCTTTCTTTCTTTCTTTCTTTCTTTCTTTCTTTCTTTCTTTCTTTCTTTCTTTCTTTCTTTCTTTCTTTCTTTCTTTCTTCCTCCTCCTTCCTTCCTTCCCTTTCCCTCCCTCCCTCCCTCATTCCTCCCTTCCCTGTATCTACTTTCCTACCTTCCTATCTCTTTCTTTCTTTCTTTCTTTCTTTCCTCCCTCCCTCCCTCCCTCCCTCCCTCCTTCCTTCCTTCCTTCCTTCCTTCCTTCCTTCCTTCCTTCCTTCCTTCCTTCCTTCCTTCCTTCCTTCCTTCCTTCCTTTCTTCAAATCATTTAAGAGCATTTGGAATCTAATGGTACATGGTCCGCTTTTTAGACAGAGGCCATTTGTCTGCACCTGTTTCATTACGGCTGTCTCTTTGTTTTGGTAAGCCACCTTGGGTCCCCTTGAAATGGATGCAAAACCGCAGGACAACAAATAAATAAAGCCGATCGTAATCAAGGGCCCATCTCAACCTCACGGCATGGGCCTTTGGCACCAGCTTCAGTTTCCAAACCCAAATTATAAAACTCCAGGCTGTTGGAAACATATTATCCCAGTCTAAAAGTTAACAGACCTGGCTCTACCATGAATCAGAGATGAATGATTAAAGCAATGGACTATGAGTGTAATGGAAGGGCAGCTAACTGTAGTGAATTAATTAACTTGGTTATTTTTACAACCCAAGAGTGGGAGGTCGGCCTGAAGTGCTGAAATAACTTAGCTACCCTTGGGTACCATGTACCTTGACATATGTACAGAAGAGGAATTGCCTTTGTAGCACGGTCTCAATAAATAGAATATAATTGTGGAAGGAAACAAGGGGAGAAGCAGCTTAGAAGTATCAGATCTTCGCTTTTTCAGAAGGGCTACTTCTTCTCCCTTTTCCTCTTTGAACTTCTTCCTCCTTGCCCTTTTCTTTCTTTTTTTTTGCCAAGTATTATATGTTCAAGTGAGATAGATTCTACTACTTTTTTTCCCTCCGTTCTTGTAACAATGGAAACGGCTTAGCAAATTTAAATAATTTTATGTCAAATATGTCTGTCTGAGGCTGTAATTTGCATGCTGTATTCCCACTCAATGCCATCTGAAGTAGCTGAGATACCTTATCTCACCCTGAAAGCTGGCATTATAAAGACCTACTAAAAATATTACAGACATTTTGCACTGCATTCTTGGGCGTTATTTGATGTGGATGGGTTTTTTTTTAAAGAATAAGGTTAGATATGCTCTGGATACAGGTAACATTTGTTTGATCTCTCTGATTTTTTTTTCCCGAGAAGAACTTCATTTAAAGATCTTGTTAAGGTAAAAAGTTTAAAATCAACATTTAGGAAAATGGATGGAGCTCATCTATGAATGTATTTTTTTCTGGGTTCAAGAGAACCTCAAACCTTTTAATGTCTTAAAGCCTCTGTTATGAATTTGACTTCAGGGATTCAAAGAGAAATTTAAAACTCTAACAAGAAAAATAACAGAATCATAGTTGGAAGGGACCTTAAAGTCTTCTAACCCAAACCCTGCTCAAACAGGAAACTTCAGACAAATGGTTGTCCAATATCTTTTTAAAAGCCTCCCGTGTTGGAGCAACCAAAACTTCTGAAGGCAAACCATTCCAATGATTAATGATCTAATTGTCAGGAAATTTCTCCTTAGTTTTAGCTTAGTTTCCATCCATTGCTTCTTGTCCTGCCTTCAGGTGTTTTGGAGGATAAGTTGCCCTCTCTTCTGTCAGGGTTCCGACGGATGCCCTAATTAATTCATGAACCTCGAGCCAAGTTTCAAAAGAAATCCAATTATTTATTAGGAGCAACATGTCGGCACTTTTCCAAAGTGCAGTCGGCTCTGCCCTATGTAATTTACTGCCCACCTATACCCCTGTTTCCCCCTTCCTCCCAGGGTATGTCATAAATCACATTCTCCATGAAGCACTTTCATGGGCTGTAGAAAACACACCTCTCTGGCTGGCTCTGGTAACCTGGGACACAATCTGGAGAAAACTATGTGTGGAATGTGCTTCTGGTCATAGCAACATAACTGCTCCATCAGATCTCCCCCTCTCCTTATGGCAACTCGAGAGCAAGCCAGGAATGCTTTATGAGTTGACATCTTCTTTGTGGCAGCCCCTTAGATATTGGAACACTACTATCATGTCACCCCTAATCTACTTCTAATGTATAAGCTTCAAACGTACTAAGTCTAGAACTCTAACATGGATGTGGCCTGCATAGTTCAGTTCAGGATATGAAGTGGTTACTAGTCTTTCATGCTTCTGATAAACCCCTGCCATATCTAATTCAATACTCTTGACCATCCTGGAGAGATTGGGGGATCTAAAATCAGATAATCAAGAGAGATTGATTCACTGATGTAACTAGTTAATTGGAGGTTAAAACATTTGAAGAATGGTTTCAGGAATTGGGTATGTCTAGCCTAGTGAAAAGAAGGACTAGGAGAGACATGATAGCAGTCTTCCAATATTTGAGGGGCTGCCACAAAGAAGAGGGAATCTAGCTATTCTCCAAAGCACAAGAAGGCAAGGCGAGAAAGAAAGGATGGAAACTAATCAAGGAGAGAAGCAACCTAGAATGAAGGAGACATTTTCTAACAGTAAAAACAATTAACCAGTGGAACAACTTGCTTCCAAAAGTTGTGATGGTCCAATACTGGAAGTTTTTAAGAAGAGATTGGATAACTATTTGTCTGAAATGGTATAGGGTTTCTTGCCTAAACAGGGGGTTAGACTAGAAGACCTCCAAAGTCCCTTCCAACTTTGTTATTCTGTTAAATATATCTCTATAGGAACAAGAAAAGCATCACAATTGCATTGGGGAAATTAATACATTGATATTAGATAACACATCAAAGTTCATAGTGTTTTCCAGCACACAATTAACTTAAAAAAAAACAACCCATTATTTATATGTCTTTTATGCATTTGCTTTTCTGTAAGAAAATAATTTAAAAGCTGTTCATATATTTAACTTTTATTCTTTTCAGTCTAACTTCTGCTTCTCCTTTTTAGCTAATTGGGACTGATGGCCATGAAAGCAGTTAAGAATTAACTCAGTCTATAATTTAAAATTGGTTATTTCTGCAGTCTTGGCTTTAATAATTTCCATTAATTGCAGTTTTAAATGCAATTCTACCAAGTTTTAGCTTATTAAAAATAATATTAGTATGGAATGGGCTTTTTCCCATTTTAAAAATAACACTTCAAGTGATGCCCTCCCAACTTCATATACTCTTCTTTAAAGTTGGGGGGAGGGGAGAATAAGCTAATTACTTTTTTAGAAATACAATAGGATTATTTCACTTAATTTAATATGCTAGATTATGTTCTCAGGAAAAGAAGACTCCTATTAACTGGGAAAGAAAGCTTTAATTTCTTTAACCGCAATTCATTCATAGTTTAGTATTATTTTTCAAAATTACATTATCTCACCACATGTAGGAACATTCTTTCCTCTATTAAACAGTTCTTAATTCACAGTTGGACATATGCATTTTGTTTTTCCTGTGCTGTTTATAAAGTATTTTTTTTTCCAATTTAAAGGAAATATTTCTGAATGGATATCTCTCTGGGAGTTGAGGTAGTTAAGGGAAGTGGAGGGGATTTCATTTAGTTCTGTTTGCCCTCTCGTGTCAGGATAGGCATTTCAACCCAGTTTAACTAGATTCTCCTATTACATCTGGAATGGAAAAAAACATCCTGTTTAATACTGATCAATTTAACCAAAATCTCAAGCCAAGGTCAGACGACTTTTGATTGGTAAATTTTGTGTGAAGATAGAAATGGCTATTCTACTTATGGAATGATCTCCAACAAAGTTTTAAGACAAAAGGGGTTGGAAGTATCAACTTAACCAAATTGGCTGTTTTTCTCATCTTACATTAAATCATAATTTACTCAATTTCATATTAGTCTAGTCTATTATACTGAGTATATCCATCTGGGGCAACTGCCGTTTCTCAATCTAATGGGTTTGGCTTAGCTAGAGCCCAGAAAGATCTGATTAAGGATCGATATTCCCAGAATGTAGAAGAGATAGACAGATCTGAAGTCTGGGAAGATGATGCACAATCAGGACCCTGGATAGCTCCTCTTGAACTTCCACTCAGCAGTTCAACTTCTCTCTGTAACCAACCAAGGTCTTTAAGTAGTCTTTAAGTGGGTCTGTCAATTCCTCAACTTTCCTCTGCTTTTAGACAAATTTTTGGTATTAGCTCTTTACACTTTCTGAAGCCACTGTTTCTTCAAGGGCTAGGAAACTGGAGAAGCTATAGTGAGTCCCAAGTGAAAACACTCAGGTCTAGATCTTCTGACATCAATGGGATGCTGGACGGTTTCCTGGAATTAAAATGACTTGTAGTTGCATCACATCCAGAGTTCCTGACCCTTGGGAAATGCCAACAGCACAGACAGAATTGATGTGAAGTTAAAAAATGAGGATGGGAGGCTAGGTATGTAACAAATCAATAAAAATAATTATAATTAAATACATTGAGGAAGAGTAATGGGAACAAGAACAAAGAATTTCAGTATGTGATACTTATTATCTCTTGAACTGTATTTCTGCATTTCAAATCTTATGTCGACACAATAGTTTTCCTATTTTGAAAAAAAAGCCGTAATCTTCTTTTCCCCCCTCTTTGCTTAGATTTTTAAAAATTCCAATCAATGTTACGTTGGGATGCTTCACTTTCATGAATCCATTCCCCAAATTTTCAACTACAACTTTAAAAAAAAACACATAGAGAAAATCTCTTCTACTATGTTCTATTGCAGATATTCAAAAGGGAACAAAGTGGAAGCTGAATTTTTCAACCAATGAACTTCATCTGACCTGCACAATCTTAATAATGCAATTGCAAAAATTGATGCCTGCACTTGATTTATGCCTCTTGCTTAGCTTGACCCCAAGCATGAATTTAACTATTTGCAGAGTACTGATCCTAGCACATATTACTCAATATTCTTTTGAGAGCTCAAACTCTCACCTCTACAATAATCATTTCAAAAACCTACCTTATATGATGGGCTTTTTCCAGCTGTTTATCTATTCTTCACTGTACATTCTGCTGCTCAGTGCAGATTTTTCTAGGGGGCCTACAAGTGATGCTAAAATATATATCTTTGAAGCCTCACTATAAACACCACAACTCTTCACAACCTATCAGGATTTCTTGATAAATGATCTTTGGGGATCATCTTTTCCTGTGTGTCTTGACTCTTTCCCCCAAATCATGTTGGTGACTGCATGGACAGGTAGCTGTTAATGATAAAACTCTCTACTTGGGGGAGTTCACTTACAGCAGGCTCAATAGCAGTGTGTTGTCAGGGCTGGATTTCAGGATCAAAGTCAAAGAATTTGCAAATCTAGCATGTGGGCAAATGATCCTCTGGATCTCCCAAATGAAGGTCTAGGAAATGTCAATTAATTAGGCAGGTATCAAACAATGCATTTCGTAGCACTTCTTGCAATTCCTCCTTCTCCTCCCCTTCCATCCCTATTCCTACCTCACCTTCCACTTTAAAAACTTTTTTTTTAGTTAGTGGAGGATTGACCAGCCAGACATACATTACAAACAGCATGCTTTGATTTAAAAAAATGCATAATTCACAAGTAATAAAAAGGACATTGCAAGAAAGCAACCCTAGGAAAACCCTTAAAGCCAATGTCTAAAATTACCTAACATTAGCACAGCTTGGAAAGAATTTCTGCTTCAGCAGTATAATCCTTTATTTTTCTACATGAGCACCATTGAATATGTTTCATGGGGCTTATTGCCAAGTAAGGAAGGGAGGATGAAAGCCTGAATGTTTAAATGCTAAACTTGCCTTTCAGGATTTTTTTATCATCTATCTATCTAACATCTATCTATCATCTATCTGTCTGTCTGTCTGTCTGTCTATCCATCCATCCATCCCTCATTTAATCTCTCTCTCTTTTTGTCATCTACCTACCTACCTATCTCTCATTTAATATCTCTCTCTTTTTGTCATCTATCTATCTTCCTACCTGCCTGCCTGCCTCTCTATCTCTCATTTAATATCTCCTTTTGTCATTCATCTATCTATCTGTCTGTCTATCTATCTATCTGTCTATCTATCCATCCATCCATCCATCCATCCATCCATCCATTTCTCATTTAATCTCTCTCTTTTTGTCATCTACCTACCTACCTATCTCTCATTTAATATCTCTCTCTTTTTGTCATCTATCTATCTTCCTACCTGCCTGCCTGTCTATCTCTCATTTAATATCTCCTTTTGTCATTCATCTATCTGTCTGTCTATCTATCTGTCTGTCTGTCTGTCTGTCTGTCTATCGGTCTCTATATCTATCTATCTATCTATCTATCTATCTATCTATCTATCTATCTATCTATCTATCTATCTATCTATCTATCTATCTCTACCATCTATCTATCTCTATCATCTATCTATCTATCTATCTATCTATCTATCTATCTATCTATCTATCTATCTATCTATCTATCTATCTATCTATCTATCTATCTATCTATCTATCTATCTATCTATCTATCTATCTATCAGAAAGGGAGAGTACAGAGAAGAGCAATGAAGATGATTAGAGGACCGGAGGCTAAAATGTATAATCTATCTATCTATCTATCTATCTATCTATCTATCTATCTATCTATCTATCTAATCTCTACCTACCTACCTATCTCTAAAATCTTTTTCCCAAGTTGCTCAGAGAGATGCATAGTTTCTCTCTCCCAACACAATTTGTAGTCATCGTGTATTCTGGAGCCGTCCATGTGAATCTATGCCTTTCCTCTCAGTATGAAAGTAAAACTTGAAAGAATTCAACCTGCCTTTTATTATTTCTTTTGAATTTTCCTGAGTTTCTAGCTAACTTTACTCTGGACATGCCCTTCATAAGATGATCACATTTTTAGGATTCATAATTGATAGAGATTGTTGATAGAGATTGGATCCGGTTGTAGGCTCTCAATGTGCAGGAGAAATTCAGTGACGTAGGTTTTCCTCCAATGTTCTTGGAAACATACTGTTGATTTTTGTTGTCTCTTGTTTAAAGCATCCCTCCCTAAAGGTATTCTTTCTCTTCTCTATTGGTTGCCAGCCAACCAAAGCCAAAACAAAACCAAACTCTGGAAAAGTAATTAAATGTAATATCTCTCCCCCACTGTGATTGAACTGCATTTCGCACTAGTCTTGTCCATTTTCTCCAAGTGGCAGAAATCTTACTGGATTTTGATTTGATTTATATTTGAGTTTTAGAAAAATGAAAATATAGAGATGTTAATTTATCTTGTGTGTTCTTTGCTCCCAATGGGGTTTTCTATGCTTACCTGCCAGAAATGCATTGCCTCTTTACGAATGGCAACATTCCAAGCAAAGAGAGGATAACTGAAGATGGCACTGATACCACAATGCATTTCATCTTGTATATTTGACTATAGCAATGACATTTTGTACCTTCTAGGTCCCAATGAAAAAAAGACAGGATAGATTCCATGTCTTCAGTCACATAGTTAATTTCCTTCCTTCTTTCCTCCCTTCCCTCCCTCCTCCCTCCCTTCCTTCCCTCCCTCCTCCCTCTCTCCATCCTTCCTCCTTTCCTCCCTCCCTCCCTTTCCTTTCTTCCTTCCTTCCTCCCTCTCTCCCTCCCTCTGCCCTTCCTCCTTTCCTTTTTTCCTCCTTTCCTTCCTTTCCTCCCTCCCTCCCTCCATCCATCCTTCCTTCCTCCCTCCCTCCCTTCTTCCTTCCTTCCTCCTTCTCTCCCTCCCTCCCTTCTTCCTTCCTCCTTCTCTCCCTCCTTCCCTCCCTTCTTCCTTCCTTCCTCCTTCTCTCCCTCCCTCCCTCCCCTCCTTCTTTCCTCCCTTCCTTCCTTCCTTCCTTCCTTCCTTCCTTCCTTCCTTCCTTCCTTCCTTCCTTCCTTCCTTCCTTCCTTCCTTCCTTCCTTCCTTCCTTCCTTCCTGGGGTGGGATCCGACTGGTGTAACTACCAGTTCGGTGATTTTACATTTTGCGCTGCGCATGTGTGTATATCATTGTCATCTAGCTGCCTGGACAGCTGAGCAGCGCTGCACGCTGGTGCGCAGCAATTGAAAAGACCCTTTTTTTTCCTGCTTTTTCAACTGCAGCTGTGTTGCGTAAAGCAGCTGCAGTTGAAAACGCAGGAAATGAAGGTCAGGTAAGAGCCCGGGTGGGCGGGTGGGCCAAAACAGCAGCAGACATAGAACCAGTTCTGTGTATGCTCTCTGTTTGCTGCTTTTCAGAACAACCAGTTCTACCGAAGTGGACAGAACCAGTAGAATCCCACCCCTGCATCCATCTATCCACTTAGGACTGTACCTCAGGGGACAAGAGGAGCTGGAGAATGGAACAATTAAGTGTGAAGTAGACACGTTCTGATTTTCAGTTTCTTGAGGACATTAAGATGCTCTATCTAAAGGTACTTTAGCATTTTCAACTCTTTTTAAGTAGCTCTTCTGTGCTTTTAAGTGCAGCCTGGCATATAGACATTCAGTAGGTTAAGCTATGCTAAGAAAAGGAGATGCTAAATATATAGCCATGCTATATTTGTCTTCCTGAGCCTCTGAAGTTTGATGGTAGGTAGCCATTTTGCATCCATCATTAATCCTGGATCTTGTTGTCAGAGCTTCACCCAAGGCATGGAAATAAATCTTAGGAAGTTTCAGTAGGTGAGTCACGGGCAAGGTTTAGACAGAAACATTGCTTTTATTGCAGATACCATAGAACCTCAAATAATAAGGATTGGCTATCACCAGTTCTAGGAATTGGACCAGAATTGAATCGTATATCACCTCCCAGTGTTACCTGTTGACATCTTTCTTGTTTTTCATTCTTGGTCTATGATAATGGTCTGTTTTTTTCTTCAAGTTCCTCCTTTTCGTCCTTGCCAGTTTTTGCCCTCAAACTCACCTGTATTCCATAAAGCACATTGGATGGTTGAATGGTGAATTGGGGAATTGATGTACCTTCTTCCTTCTCTGTAGGGCCTTCCAAACACATCACGAGCAAAATGATTTTGCGAATTGATTTAGAGTCTCAAAGCATCGAAGGGGTGAGACAGTCATGACGTACCATTGGACGGAATGAGGCAGTTACTTTGAACAACAAATTCTGAAAAGGGACAACAGAACTCTTCAATTTTTCATTTTTTTAAAAAGCAAGTTCATTGAGCCTACTCTTATGGTTTTGAGTCTAAAAACCATAGGGAGCTCTTAGGTGCTTATGGCCTCTAGACCATGGTGTCAAGCTTCTTTTGATAGATAGTCCAACTGGATATTTTCCAGCCGATAACTGAAGCCAGTACAATGAAAAATCTATTTATACCAGACCTGAGAATAAACAGGCTGGGGACTTCATTCTTGGTTGCCACTTGTCCCTTGTTATGGTAACAGATTAGTCTACTGGTTTTTAGATTAGATTAGATTAACGGAGTTGGAAGGGAACTTGTAGGTCATCTAGTCCAACCCCCTGCCCCAGCAGGAGACCCTACACCATTTCTGACAAAGGGCAGTCCAAACTCTTCTTGAAAGCCTCCAGTGATGAACCTCCCACAACTTCCAAAAACAACTTTTGTTCCATGGGTTGATTGCTCTCCCTGTCAGAAAGTTTCTCCTTATTTCCAGGTTGAATCTTTCCTTGGTCAGTTTCCATCCATTGTTCCTTGTCTGGCCTTCAGGTGCCTTGGAAAATAGCTTGACCCCTTCCTCCTCTCTGTGGCAGCCCCTCAAATACTGGAAGACTGCTATCCTATCTCCCTTGGTCCTTCTCTTCACTAGACTAGCCATGCCCAGTTCCTGCAACCATTCTTCGTATGTTTTAGCCTCCAGTCCCCTATGGTATGGTATGGTATGGTATGGTGGACTAAGCAAAGTAGGCAGATATTCATCTTCATGGCAATTTTAATGCACCTTTGTACAGCTGGTTTTTAATAGCCAAATAAACAGAGTGTTGTTGTTTTTTTAAGTGAAAGTTGTCCCATCTCAATAGGGTTAAGGCTGCATACGGTCCATATGCAGAGAGAACTGCTGATCCAGGTTTCTGTTACGGATATTGGAAGACAGCTATCCTGTCTACCCTGGTCCTTCTCTTCACTAGACTAGCCAAGCCTAGTTCCTCTAACCGTTCTTCATATGTTTTAGTCTCCGGTTGTTGTTTCTGGCTTTGTGAGAACCAGCTCCCACACAAGAGTTGGTCAGCCCCACAATGTTAAAAGATCATTTTGAAGATGAAGACCCATAGGATAGCAGACCAGAACCTTTGAACATGTCCATCTTGAGTTTATCCCTGGGTAGAAGATCAAGCTGTTGTTTCTTCTTCTCTATCACTTCATATCACTTTTCAAATTATGCTAATTCTGTCTAAATTTTTACATACAACTTTACACATTCATTCATGCAAAGTCGTGTCCTCTGCCCTTTCTTTCTTTCTTTCTTTTTGGTAATATATAAATGGTCAACATATTGAGCAGGGAGATGTCCAAATCTGATTAAGTGATAGGCTGGCAAAAATAGTCAATGTTCTTATCTGGAGCCTTCCTATTTTTCTCCCCCAATTATATTAAGCTTCCTCTCTTTTCCACCATCATTCTCATTAAACACTGCCTTATTTATAGGGAAAAATATGTGTAACCCACTGATGCCAGAGAGAGAGAGAGAGAGAGAGAGAGAGAGAGAGAAGAGAGAACGAGTCAGAGAGAGAGAGACAGACAGACAGACAGACAGACAGAGAGAGAGAGAGAGAAGAGAGAGAGAGGAGAGAGAGGGAGAGAGGGAGACAGATAGACAGAAACACACACAGAGAGACAGAGAGAGACAGAGACAGAGACAGAGACAGAGACAGAGAGAGAGACAGAGAGAGAGAGAGAGAGAGAGAGAGAGAAAACCATGCAACAATAAACACACTTTCAAGGATGAACCAAGCTAAGCCTCTTGTATCTCTAAATTGCAGAGGAATTTTCGAGGCACACTGTGGTTCAAGCCACATAAAGGGTACAAGCCACACATACGGAGGGTGTAATCTGGAGGTGAGAAAAGACTTAAGCTTTTATCTTGTTTCTGAATGCACCGGGATTAAGGCTTGGAACAGCTGAGAGCTTTGCTGGTTATATCCACCAAAAATGTATTGTTAAATCATAAAGTACTGATGGGGCTTTAGACCATTTCTCTACCCTCGACTTATTGTAGAAAAAGGGGAAATTGCAGTAATAGGACTGAGGCAGAGAAAGGAAGAGACACAAAGATCCTCTGGCTTCTACCTTTATCAAATGAACAGGTCAAAAGAAGAATGCATATGAAACGACTGCATTCAATGACTCTATATATTCAAAAATATGTATCCCCAGCAGCGGTGGGATTCAGCCAGTTCTGACCAGTTCTGGAGAACCGGTAGTGGAAATTTTGAGTAGTTCGGAGAACCGGCAAATGCCACCTCTGACTGGCCCTACCTCCATCTCTTCTCTGCCTCCTGAGTCCCAGCTGATCGGCTGGGTCTTCTTTGGTTGCCCTGCACAGGAGAACGGAGCTGGAAAGCAGGTTTGTGGGGTGGGGAGGGAACGGGGATTTTGCAGTATCCTTCCCTTGCCACACCCACCAAGCCACGTCCACCAAGCCGTGCCCACAGAACCGGTAGTAAAAAAAACTTTGAATACTACCACTGATCCCCAGTCAAGAAGAAGTTCATTCCATCAACCTTTATTTCGCACAAGCATAAAGTGGTTGGGTACAAAAAAACAGCACCATTAAAAATACAAAATAAAAGTTTCATGAAAAGCTGGATAATATTTTTTTAAAAAACAATCTTTAAAAATATGTTAAAAAGTTTAAAAAGAAAAATAAAAGCAATCAATGGGCATAAAGAATCGATTTGGTCTAGTGGCTAAGGCATCAGGCTGGAAAGCCAAAGAGAGTTCTAGTCCTGCCTTAGCCGTGAAAGCTGGTTGTGTAACTTTGGGTCAATCACCAGGAAACAGGAGTTCTAGTTCTGCTTTAAGTATGAAAGCTGGCTGGGTGACTTTGGGCCAATCACCAGGAAACAGGAGTTCTAGTCCTGCCTTAAGCATCAAAAACTAGCCGGATGACTTTGGAACAATCACCAGAAGACTATCGGTTCTAGCCCCGGCTTAGCCATGAAAGCAGCTGGGTGATTTTGGGCCAGTCACCTCCTCTCAGCCCAACCCACCTCACAGGGTGGTTGTGGGGGGGGAAACAGAAGGTGTTGTATACATTCGCTGCTTTGAGTTATTGGTATAATAATAAACATGAGATACCAACAGCTAATTAACTAACTAAAGAACTAAATCTATCACGATACAAAACACTCTATAATGACAGTGTTGGTGCTCATTAAAACTGATTTAAAAATCAGTCAAAAAGAAGTTCAATCAATCAACCTTTATAATGCATAAGCATAAGGTGGGCGAGGTACAAAAAAATAAAAAAAAAACAAAAAACAAAATATAATGACACAGAAAGCCAAAAAGTACAAAACAAAATTAAAAAAAACTTTTTAGAAAAGTCCAGAAAGCAAAATAAAAGCAATCAATGGCCATTAAAACCATAACAAACTAAACCTATCATAATACAAAATACTCTATAATGAGAGCCTAGCTACTCATTAAAACTGATTTAAAAATCAGTCAAAAAGAGGCTTGGTGTAGCTCAATTTTCTTTACTTGATTGGCTGTGCATTTAAATTTAAATGTACTTATTTTTCAGCTCACCTTTTCTCCAGGGATTCAAAATTGCAGTCACAGAATCTTCTAGAGTATTCCGGATAGTTCCCCATTTAGGCATGACCAGATCCTAAACGATGTCAGAAGAAGCTGCTTTGTAGGAAATTAGCCTTTTAATCTGTGCAGCCTTTGTCTAGCCTGACTTGATTATTCCCTCTATTGAGAAATACTTAGGTTTGTTCTAGCATCTCCCAGAGAATGAATTATCTATTTTGGCATCCACCACTGGATAATTGATCGGTAAATAAAATTGGTAAAACAATTTATACCAATTTTCTCTGAACATAATAAAAAAGCTCCCATTTTAATGACCTGTAATCTCTTAATTTGGGGTAGAGTCAGGGCAACTGAGCGTTTAGTGGCCGTGTGCCCTTCCTGACACCCCATGGAGTTTTCTGAACATAGTATTGAGCGTAAATTTGATATTCCCATTGTTTTATATTGGTTATCCTGTTTTATCACACAGTCGTTAATTTGCTCGGCTTCTGAATCATACTTGCTCATTCCACATCCGTCTATTGTTCACCTGACCTAGCTAACTCCTTAAGATATGGTGAAATACGTCTGTTTGCATATATGTGTGCAGGGGTGAGCTTCAAAAATTTTAGCAACCGGTTTTCTGCCTAGTTGCTGGGTGGTCCTGGCAATGGTGGCCGTGGCCTAGTTGGCCTCCTGCAACACGGTGGTGGGGGGTGTTTTCACTCTCCCCGAGCTCCGGAGGCTTTCCTCGTGTCTCTGGGAGGGTGAAAGTGGCTTCCCTGGGTTCTGGAGGCAATAGCACTTAGACTTATAGACCAATTCACCATTTCCAGCTTTCTAGAGCCTTCGGGAGGCCCATTTTTCACCCTCCCTGAGCCTCCATGAGGACTCCGTACTTACCTGGCATCCAAAACAGGCTGTGTGGGATGGCCGGCCATAAAATTAGCAACCAGTTCACCCAAACCAGGGAGAACCGGTTGCAGTCCACCTCTCCATGCGTGACTATCTTGCTAGCTGAAGTTTTTGTCTGGCTATGTGATTATGATTTCAATGATTCGAGTGTCAACTCATCAAACATTTCTATGCCTGTTTTAGAGTTGCGATGAACAGAAGAGGGGGAAAAAAACAAAATTTGAAAGAGCAATACAGCAGTTTGGAACCGAAAGTGCATTCCATTCTTATCTTGCAAAGATTATAACTAAGCTACTAGAATTTGCTGCTGCATGAATTTCTAATTGGAGGACATGATCGATGATTCTTGGCTATATGAATGTGTTTCATTGGAGAATATGAACTAGGGTAGACCCAGAGGGTTGCGGGTGGGGGAAACCAGGGTCAAGGATGACCGTGAATTACATGTCGCAGAATCGGCTTCATACAGGTCATGCTGACATGTTTTTTCCTAATAAATCCTTTGAAGTTTTTGAAGCTTGGCTCGAGACTCAAGATTTAATTAGGGCAACTGCCGGAATCCTGACATCTAGATTTTGTTATACATATTATGTATTTATTATATTTATCATGATTTAAATGATTCTAGATTTTTTTTATACATACAAAGACACAGTGATTTTTTTATTTTCAAAAAATTAATCAAGGAAGCTAACAGTATTACCAAAGCCACTCAAGAGGTCTTTTTCTCTTTTCTTGAAGGTGAATAAAGAGGACACCAAGCACAACTCCTGAAGAAATGGACACCATAGTTTGGAAATAATGCAAGAGAAAGTTGTGCCCTATACAACTGATAGATTATTTCTTCAAGGTGAGAATTTAAATAGGCCCCTCCTATGGATTTTAATGTCTGCACAGTTTCATAGAGTTGTAGGAGGTCCTTCAGACCCTCAGTCCCTATGTTGAGTAGGAATATAACAATTAAAACAAATAGTTGGATCAGAAAATAACTGGTAATGAGTGGGGAATAGGACAACTCATCAATAGCCAACTTGCTGCTGCACAACTTGCCATGGCCAACTCACTATGAGACAACTCGCTACGGGACAATTTAACAATTCTATTTAAATATTTGAAATAAATTAAACAAGGTTTTAATTGTTTCTATTCACATTTCATTCTGTCCCACCTTTCGCATCCTTTTTTAAAGGATTCTGTCCCACCATTTCTTTGATATTAGTGTAACTCTTGTCCTTCAGCAAGTTGTTCTGTAGCGATATGGACATGGTGCGTTGTCCTGTAACGAGTTGGCCATGACAAGTTGGCTGTGATGAGTTGGCTGTAGTGAATTGACTGGGGCCAGTGGGCCATGGGGAATTGTCATAGACCCCAATCAGTGTGGGTTTTGAACACAACTGGATGATGATGATGATGAACCGTGGTGGCACAGTGGTTAGAGTGTAGTACTGCAGGCTACTTCTGCTGACTGCCGGCTGACTGCAACTTGGCAGTTCAAATCTCACCAGGCTCAAGGTTAACTTAGCCTTCCATCCTTCAGATAGTTGGGGCAATATGCTGACTCTGTAAACCACTTAGAGAGGGCTGTAAAGTATTGTAAAGTGGCATATAAATCTAAGTGCTATTGCTATGATCCTAATACTTTGATTAGGAGGATAGTATATCTGGTAATTTTTCAGCAATTGAAGCTTTGGCAGTTTGTCAAACACAGCCCACTATACAACAATAGATATGTAGACATTAAAAATAACTTTGGTAAATTTAGCTTCCACATTATCTGTTTCTGCCTCCACCAACTGAACGTTCTTTCTAATGTACTCTTATCATTCCTTTCCGGGGGGAGGGGAAGGAGTTTGAGAAGATGCTCCCAATTGTCATTAGCAAAGTAAGTTTCAGAAAGTTTTGCAAAATTGTTGCTCTGGAAAAGAGACTTGGAAAGGATCGAGGACACGAGTCCAACAATCTGTTCCAAGAATCAATCAATTTGGGAACAGATGTTTATGGAAAAATACCAGTCCCTTAAAAAATTAAAAGTGACAGCTAGTGGCGTCTTCTAATTCCCATAACTGTGGTGAATATAAACTTGCATTTGTTGTCTGAAAAGTTCAATCAAGACCACTGGGACACAAGAATAGTTCTACACACACACACACACACACACACACAAACACACACACACACACACACGCCACACTCTTTCCCTGCAGGCTGTCAAAGTCTCCACCATGAAAGCAATTGGCCCAGAATACAGTAGTTCTTTTAGTCTGAAATTTGGATTTATCAGACCACTTTGGTTGGAAAGGAAGAAAATTTTTTTAAAAAGGGGGAAAAAATAATAAGAAACCACAGCAGATATGATTTGCAATATGAACTCCTGTGGCATAATGAGATCCCAGATGATTATGTAATTACTTTTGTCACTATAATCCTGTGAGGTATTATTCTAATTATAGAGCACAATCCTTCTTAACAGAGAAATCATTTCGGTAATGAAATAGCAGGTTCGGAGGGCAGGCCTGTAGATGACAAAAAATGGCTTCCTGCTCCATTTTTAACTGAGATTTTCCTGTATTCCATCATGAGGTTTCTCTATGGTGTCATCCACAGCTTTCATCACAAGGGCATTTCTGCTTTCTCTTCCATAACATTATGAAGATTGGCTTTTGTCCCAAAGGCAGGGATTGTGCAAGCGTAGTCCTTAAAAATACAAATTAGATTCCACTGATTGGTTGTTTTTGACTCTACTCTAGCACGGCTCCTTGGTGGGGTTTTACATTTTTAAAATAAAAGATGTCCTACTTGGTTGATTCTCCAACCCCATCCACCTAGAGCAAATAACCTCAAGCAGATTGTTGGGGGCAAAGTGCTGATTCTTTAAACCGCTTAGAGAGGGCTGTAAAAAGAGGTGGTATTCAGCAGGTTCTGACCAATTCTGGAGAACCGGTAGCGGAAATTTTGAGTAGTTCAGAGAACTGGCAAATCCCACCTCTGACTGGGGATTTTACAGTATCCTTCCCCTGCCACGCCCACCAAGTCACGCCCACAGAACCGGTAGTAAAAAAAATTGAATTCCACCACTGGCTGTAAAGCATTGTGAATCGCTACTTGCTATTTCTTCTAGCTGTATGAAACTTTACCTTCCAAGCTCGCTGTAGATGATGGAAATTCTAATCTGGAAGTCCTAAAGGTGCTTTTTCAAAAGGCAACTGGACTTTATTTTTTCCTATGAGACGTTTTGTTTCTCACCCAAGAAGCTTCTTCAGTTCAGGAGAAGTCAGAATGGAAGAAACCTCTTGGATGACAAGCAAAACGTCTTCAGGGGAAAAAATAAATAAAGTCCAGTTGCCTTTTGAAAAAGCACCTTTACAAGAATCATGATCTGGATGACTAAGAATCTCTGTAGACTTCTAATCTGAAAAGCTTTATTGATGAAGAATATTTTAGGAATCCATAAGTCAGGGACTTTAAGGCCTGAAAGTTGGGATTCCACATTGCAGCGTGGTTTGTTTTGTTGAGGTAGAGCAGTGGTGGCTGACCTTTTTGAGCTCCTGTGCCAAAAATTGTGTGCGCGCTCGTGTGCCAGCACCCAGAAGGCAATGTGTGCATCCCCCCATGCCCCCTGCGCATGCGCGCGCAATCCCCACCCCCATCCCCTTACCTGCACTGCGCCTCACAGCTGATTTTCTGGCTGGTTTGAGGCCTTTTTCGGCCTCCCAGAGGCTTGAAAAAAGCCTCTGCAGGCTTTGCAGGACAAATAATAGGCCCATTTCATCACTTCCGGTATTACAGGAAGTGACGAAACGAGCCTATTATTTGGCCTGCAAAGCCCGCAGAGGCTTTTTTCAAGCCTCTGAGAGGCCGAAAATCAGCTGTGAGACGCGCGCATGCGCAGTGAGGTAAGTTTGCCTGCGGCTTAGGTGCTGGCACAAATGGCTCTGTGTGCCACCTGTGGCATGCGGGCCATAGGTTCGCCATCACAGAGGTATAGCATCATGTGGGAATCCTACCCATTGTGGCTTTATCCACAAAACAAGGTTTAATGCAGTGTTTCCCAACCCTGGCAACTTTCAGATGTGGGGCTTTTAGCTTCCAAACTTCTCCAACAAGCATGGTCATCTTAAGTGAGCAACATTTTTTTTCATTGTCACAGTCAACCCAGTAATAAAAAGTACTGTATTGCAAACTTTGTTCAGAAGTTGCTTGTTTCCCATAGACAGCCATACTGTGACCGTCCAACCTGATAATCAATCCAAGTAGTAATATGGATGCAATATGTAAACAATGTCTCATTTTTCAACTCATTGGCAAGGAACAAGGTCTTTACCAAAATCATTAAATTTTCACTTTGAACTGGTTGAAGGCAAAGAGCCGAGAACAAATATGGATAAAAATTTACAGAATAAAATTGATTTCCATTCTGTTACCATTGCTGCTATTTTTGCAGAGGCTTTCTCAACATCTGGAGAAGCTTCAATTTGTGGCTGTAGGTTATGTTAATTTTCTTTTACATTTTAATGAAAGATGCATTAATGTAGATAGCATTTTAACTATATATAATAATAATAATAAAAATTGAAGTTATGATAAGTCAAAATCGTTAGTTTCTGGGTATTTGGACAGAAGTCTGTTCTCGTATTTGTCTTCTTTATTGTTTTGTTTTCCTCCTATTTTTATTTTGAGAAAAGTCTGGAGCTTACAGTCTCCTAACCTATGCTCTTTGTACGTATTTTTGAGAAACATTATTTTTCAAAAATGATTCAATACATAGCCAAATAAAGATTTTTTTTTATTTTATTTTTTACAAAAAACGCTGTTGCATTCTGATGGCAATTGAAAATAGCTTGCTACTTCTTGGAGAATCAACAATTTAAAAGAGGGCTAAACAAAGCAATCACAGCTGACCATTTTACAAATAGTAATAGACTGGCTGTTTATCTTTCAATACGTTACATCTGAATGAAACTCTGTGCTCATATCTTGGCGATTCTCATTATCTTTCATATGAGCTTTTATGGTTTGAAATCAGCCTAGAGGTGTTTCCTTCCTATAGAGGTGACAGCTTGCAGTTGCTGACAAATAATGTGATACAGCGAGCAAAATTACCTGCTACAATCTTCTGAGTGAGAAAATAATGCCTGTCTCAGCAGGTACACAACATGTATTTGGAACTGCATGCATGTATAAAGACAATAGCTTTATCTCTTGTTGGATTATTCATTGTTTGGATTTGGAATGTTATTTATCAAGCTACAGCAGAGGTAAGGATAAGAGCTGTTTGTCAACGAACCTTTCGGGGAAGCTCTGTTTACTGGGTGTAAGAGATTAGCAGGCTGAGCCCGAAGGAGGGGTCAAACGCATCATAAGTCATGAGTCCCTGCATGCCCATAAGAGATCTAAGTCCAGCCTACCTTGACTGCCTTCTTAATCCCCGCTCATTTCCCTTGACCATTGATAGCTCAGATTCTTCTAGAGAGCTTAAGCTTGCAATATATTTTAGATTCATTTGAACTGTCCAAATCTCCTGATTTCCCTGGCACTTGATATTGGCTTACCTGGCTGAATATAAGTTATTCATTTATTTATTGAATTTACCTAGAGTTTTGTACGTATGTTGCTGTAAGCAACAGAGTCCTTTTTCCTTTTAAATATATTGCAAAAGTAAAATGGCGTTCCCCAAACTTGGTGAATAGAAATATCCCATGAGTTGTTATAAAACGAACAGTCTCCAAATAGCAATAGCACATAGACTTATAAACTGCTTTCCAGTGCTTTCCAGCCCTCTCTAAGCAGTTTTACAGAGTCAGCCTATTGCCCCCAACAATTTGGGTCCTCATTTTAGGAAGGATGGAAGGTTGAGTCAACCTGGAGCCTGGTGGGATTTGAACTGCCAAACTGCAGGCAGCCGATAGTCAGCAGAAGTGGCCTGCAGTACTGCACTCTAACCACTGCGCCACCGATGCTCAAGATGGGTGGCAAATAAATTTCATCAATCAATCAATCAATCTCCACTTGTGTTTTAATGACAAGGCAGTCGAGTTGTTTGATCATGAACAACTGAATCATGATGAACTTTATTGGAGTCTAGTCTTGCATTTATACACATTTTTAATTATCCTCCATCATTGGTTAACTTTGGTTACTGCTTAACTTTCGTTACTGTTTAGCACAGTAATCTATACAATTAATTATCTCTAGTTAAAGTCTAACATATGTTTACTTCCTCTCTCTAATCCTCCTTTAGATTAGTGACTTTGTTTACCTGAGTTGTATTTGCTTGGAAACATTCTTTATCTGAGGTTTGCCATCCGAGATTGGAACATTCCTGCAATTACAACTCTACACACTTGCTCAGCAATTGTTCAAGGTTCTGACCGATGAACGAGGGAGACTCATAACTGGGGAGGGGACTTGCAGTTTTGACAAAAAAAAAAGTCAGTGGGATCTTGGGTAATTTTTGATTCAAGGTATTGAACATTGCCTTAGCATGTTATGTGAGCTGTTATACAGAGCAATGTTTTAGTTTATTTTTTTGGGAATCCTACGATATCTGAACACTCTAGTTTGTGTTTCACTAACCCAAGTTTAGGCTTTAGGATATTAGAAGGCAGTTTCCTATATATCTAAAAACCATCCTGGGTGATATTAACTTCCCTCTCACAGGCTTTGGATAGTTAATGACAGGCACAAGAAATCAGGACCTGGGGTAGTGTTCAAAAATACTATGAGCTTATTTAATGCTACCTATAGGCAATAATATGATCTAACAGTGGAGGTAAATTGGCACTAGATAAGAGTCAATGGAATTCATGGGGTGGGGGACTGGAGTTAGGTCTGTTGTGGGAACGTACCAACTCCAAACTGTTAACACATTTAGTGCCGCCCTCAGGTTTAGCCTGGTCATCTCCTACAGTTAGCCTGACTGTCAACCCTGAAGCTGACCTAGTCGAAGCCATCTTGGGGCTTGGAGCGAGGGACACATACCCTATTTGGAGACCAGAGCAGAGGTGGTATTCAGCAGGTTCTGACCCGTTCTGGAGAACCGGTAGTGGAAATTTTGAGTAGTTCAGAGAACCTGCAAATATTGCCTCTGACTGGCCCCGCCTCCATCTATTCTCTGCCTCCTGAGCCCAGCTGATTGGCTGGGTCTCCTTTGGTTGCCCTGCACAGGAGAACGGAGCTGGAAAGCAGGTTAGTGGGGTGGGGAGGGAATGGGGATTTTGCAGTATCCTTCCCCTGCCATGCCCACCAAGCCACACCCACCAAGCCACGGCCATAGAACTGGTAGTAAAAAAAAATTGAATTCCACCACTGGACCACAGCCTAGTTGTTCATTCGCACATACCTTATTTACAAACAGAGGGCTCTTGAAAACAAGCTAGATGATCTAAACTATCTCTGCTGTATTCCAACAACACCATTACAAAACCCAGTCATAGCATATGTAACATCAACTCTAATTTCCATGAGGTATGCGAGTTTATCATGTGCCACGATGCATGGATCACCCAGCCAGCAAAGGTCTTCTCCATTCTAAGAAACAGTTCAGACTCTGTACAAGAAGGATAAATGGACACAAAGCAAGAAAGAATCCGGCCTTCCAGAACTACTTCATTACTCACTTCAAAGTTGACGTTTATTGAACAAAAATAGACTTTAATGAGAAGCTACCAAAGTGTAATGTATCAGCAGCTGCCCTATTCTTGTCTGGAGAGATTTTTTTTGGCAATATGACTTCTAGAAGACTTATTCCTGGTTTTTCCCCCCTGCTCAGTTCCAATGATACTCTCTTTCTCTTTTCTTCCAACTTTTAAACAAGTTGATGTGACTGGTGTCTTTCCTTTCCCCAGGAAGAGAAGAAATGGAACAGAATAGCCTCTCCCCTGGTTTTTTTTTTTTTAAAGTATGTGACAATATCTCGGCTTGTGGATCTAAATCAAATTTGCATCTACCCAGTAGAACCATTCTCCCCCTTCCTCCACCAAATCCAGTGAGTCCCACCAGGTACTTCAGTGTACAGCTCAGAGGTCTCCAAACTTGGCAACTTTAAGACTTGTATAGCTGGTTGGAGAATTCTGGGAGTTGAAGTCCACAAGTCTTAAGTTTGGAGACCCCTGGTATAACCAGTGTCCACGGATGTCCACCAGGCTCAAGGTTGACTCAGCCTTCCATCTTTCCGAGATGGGTAAAATGAGGACCCAGATTGTTGGGGGCAATATGCTGATCCTGTAAACCCTTTAGAGAGGGCTATAAAGCACTGTAAAGTGGTATATAAGTCTAAGGGCTATTGCCCTCCCTCCCTCCCTCCCTCCCTCCCTCCCTTCCTTCCTTCCTTCCTTCCTTCCTTCCTTCCTTCCTTCCCTCCCTCCCTCCCTCTATCGTGGCACAGTGGTTAGAATGCCATATTGCAGGCTAGCTCTGTTCATTGTTGGGCAATAATAAGCTGATTCTGTAAACCGCTTAGAGAGGGCTGTAAAGCACTGTAAAATGGTATATAAGTCTAAGTGCTATTGCTATTTCACATATTCACCTGCCACGTGAAAGATAAATGGAAATAAAGGAAAATCTCACCATCCATATGTATGCAGGAACTAACCTAGAGCTGACCCAACCCCAGTTTTCTTCTTAAATATTTAAAGCAGTACTCCAAGCTGAAAACTAAACAAGGGAAAGAAACCTTTTCTCTCATTGTTCCCTTCTGCTTCATTGCAAATCTTGAAGCTGATCAAACTCAGAGTTACTTTGATGGTCCATCACATTAGTGATGCAGATGGATTCTTTTTAATCTTTGCAATGTTAAACATCATGCTAAAATGTCCGTTGGAGAGGGGACGTTCTTTAATTTCAATTCCCTTCTCTTTCCCCTCCTTCAGTGTCCTTAACTCCTTTATTAATTTGGCCACATTAATCTAATTTTGAAGAGGCCGATATTTTTTAAACGCTCGAAACCATCAGTTTTAGAGAGCAGAGTCTGCCTATCATGTTTGGTGGCTGAGTGCAAAGCAATTTACTAAAATGTTAAGCTAGAGGTTGAAGAAATTCCTTTGTGTTTAAATTGAATAAAATTATGCTGGGGATGCTCCTGGATGTATTCCTAGGATTACTCAGGAGTGTTAAAACATACAAGAAAGTCCTAATTAAAACAATAAAATACAAGACAGTAAGAATGGAGAAGCCTATGTGCGTTTGTGCATAAATCTTTCCTTTGGTGTATTTTGGGATAAATGATCCTGCAAAAAAAAACCACCCCACAATAACAGATGATCAACGAATGTCGACTCAGAAGATGTCAGGTGCAAAGAATCAGGACCACAAATTACAGTAAGCGCCAGTTAAGAAGATTTATTGCTCAAGCCCATAAACAAAGAGTACGGTCAGCATTAAAATAGTCAAGGGAATTCAGGTAAGGCTGGATTTGGATCATTTGTGATCATGTAACGATTCCAAACTGATTCCTCTCTTGACTCCACCTCCAGGCTCTGCCTCTCCTCCTATAGAAGCTTTTTTATCGATGGAACCATCTTGCTTCAAATGTTTTTGTCCCATAAGATCAGACAGGGAGTATGCTCCAGGTCTTATTAATTGAACTGTACCATCTGGTGGGACCCTTGACTTGTGCCTCTCTGTCACCTTTCCCACCTACAATAACACCCCCTTGAAGTTCTTCTGGCCCCAGTGTTGCAATTGGCAGAAGTTAGAAAGATACAATGTGTCAGAGCGTTTGCAGCATGACTACCATTATGAGACAACACAGGAGCAAAACACAGCACACACAGACTTAGACATTTAACAGTGGTTATGTACAACAGTTATATACAGACATATACGTGGTAGGCAAGATATCTTACAAGCAATCTTTCCTCTTCTCTACACAGAGAACTCTGCAATGAATACCGGACACAAGGAAAGAAGACACAGTCTTCTAATGGCTGCCTTTATATAAACACCTCTTAAAGGGGTAGAACCCACCCCCAATCTTAAAGGGAAATACCCATGCTATGCAGATTCATTCTTATTGCATCAGCCTATATTGCATCAGCTTCACTGCTGGTCAGCTCTTAATTCCCAAGACCTTAACACAATGAAAGGTAGATCTTCCCACCTTAGCAATCTCATGTATTTCTATGTGTTTTTAACCTTGATTATCTGTATTCAGCATTGAATAAATTAAGACTGTTTTGGTGTGTCCCAAGAGTGTGCTAGTCAGAATGGGCCCCATAGGTCTGTTCATACTGAAAACAATAGTGTATAAATTTGCCTCTATGGTTTAGTGACAAGATCTCAGTAAATATTCCCTACCCCCATTTCTTCTTGGGTTTTGTTTTGCTTTTTTAAAATTCTTGCTTTGCTGTGTGGCTATCATTTGTTCTTGATACTCCTTGGACTTAGTTTATCGTGACGATTCAATTGTTTTTTTTTCTTTGTATGATATTGAACACCCACAAACACAAACACACACACACATTAGAGATGGGGATTACTCCACTCCAGCCGTCTGCCATTTCTGAGATGCTATCAAATGTATGTTTTTTGCTTCCTGCCAATGACTGTCAGCTGTCAATTCCTGGGAAACATTCACAGTGATGACCAAGAAATTGTCCAAAATTGATAGTTTCAACATGCCTATTCTCTGATATTGTCAAACATTGACTCCTACAAGTCAATGTCAAACACTGACTGCTGCACATCAAGTATTGTCAGAAATTGACTGCTTCTACATACTAGCTGCCAGACAGACAAATTTATTTCTTTCAGGACTTCTAACCCATTTTTCAAAGCACAATCACCCTGACAAATGACTACCAATAATGAACTGGTATAAAAAATAATTTAAAATAAACCATCTGACAAGGCCCACAGGCATTGGAATTGGAAACCAACCCTCCCAACCTTATCCCAGGTCAGATGCCAACACTAAAAAGACAAACTCATGGGGTTATATGCACACGTTCAAAAACTCTTTGGAAAATACCCCCCGTTAATATTATCTGAAAAGAATGCCCCCTCCTTTAGGTGTTAGACGTATTTCAGTTCTATCTGAAGAAGAGGAAGTCAACTTGAAGATAGAACAAGAAGCAAGAGATGGAAGCTATCAAGGAGAGAACCAATCTAGAACTAAGAAGAAGTTTCCTGATAGTGAGAAAAATTAACTGGTGGAATGGCTTGCCTCTAGAAGATGTGAGGGCCACATCACTGGAGGTTTTTAAAAAGAGATTGGACAGCCATTTGTCTGAAATGGTGTAGAACCTCCTGCTTGAGCAGGATGTTGTATTAGAAGACCTCCAAGATCCCTTCCAACTCTATTATTCTGTTGTAAAACCAGAGGAGAATAGGAAATGCTGGCTCAATCCTTGTCTGTGTCATGTCACTTTGGACCTCACTCTACCTATTGTAGTGTTTCTCTCTCTATACCCAAAAGGCTTCACTCCAGATTGTCCATCTTTTCAATAGATCAATGCAGATCAAACTGGTTATATTCTAGTTGAAGTCCAGTTGTTAGTCATGCATAATCATCCTTCCCCCGCCTGCTTCCTTTTAAAGATGCTTTATTACCATTTTTAAAACTTCCAGTATCTGTAAAAATCAAAACTGGATGAAAACTGATTGATGAAAGAAGGCATCAGGGATGTTCTTCCTTCTGCTCTTGGATTTCTCTGGATAGATCAAGGGGCTTATTTGATTTGCCTTCCTTTCTTGTAGCTTCTGTTCCTTCCTTTGCCTGATTTTCCTTTGTCCCTCTCCTCTTGGGCATCCTGGGAAACCTAACCTTCGGGGACAAGTTGTGAAACTTCTAAAAAAGGCAAACTTTTAAGCAGAAAACACAGCGAGATAACAACTTCTCTAATGACTTATCAAGCAAACATTGGCTTTTCATTATAGGGTAATGCTAATAATGATTATTAATTTACCTACCGTCATGGCGAAGGGATGCTGAAGTCAAGACACTTTGGCTTGTGAGTGCTGATCACATCTCCTTCATCTAATTTACCATATTCACAATCGATACCAATCAGTTGGCTAAATTAGCCAATGTGGCACCAATTCAAGATGAGCAGAGTCTCGCAGAATTTGATGTGGCTCGAGGTATTTGCAACCTAGAACTATGCTGCCTCCGATCTGATCTAAATATAGTATATAAAATCATATATTGCAATGTCCTACCTGCAAATGAATACTTCAGCTTCAACCATAACAACACAAGAGCGAACAATAGGTACAAATTCAAGGTTAACCTCACCAAACTTGACTGCAGAAAATATGACTTCAACAACAGAGTGGTCAATGTCTGGAATACTCTACCTGACTCTGTGGTTTCTTCCCCAAACCCCAAAAACTTTAACCTTAGACTGTCTACTATTGACCTCACCCCCTTCCTAAGGGGCCTGTAGGGGGCGTGCATAAGTGCACCAACGTGCCTACCGTCCCTGTCCTATTGTTTCTTTATATTTTTCTTATAAGTATCTATCTCATGTATTCAAAACTATATTTATTCTTATACCTGTATCTTGTAATGTAAGTGATTGACAAATCAAATAAAATGTTAAAAAAAAGGTAAACTTTGCAACTTCTTAGATAATTCGGTTGGTTGCCTTGGATCCCTTGTTTCAGATTCTGTTTTTTTTTTTTTTTTTTGCTGCTTTATCTTCCTTTTGCACATTCTAACTTGTTTACTCTTTTACTAAGCATTTTAAAATTAACTCCCACCCAAAGGACCACCAAAAGTGCCCTGAAGTATTTGCTTTCAATCAGAGAGCAGTGGGCTTCATTTATTTTCTTGACATTATCTGCACCTTAGTGAGGAAGCAGCAATATACCCCTAGCACGCCTTGCACATTTCCGTCTCAAAGAATAGAGGAAAGAAAGAAGCTAAACCTAAAGGGACCCTAGAGTTTTTTTTTTTAATGAAATCTTTATGCTTAAATGGGTTATATTATTTCTGTAAATATGAACCATCTGTCTCCTCTTTGGGAGAAAAAAAATGTGTTGTCTGCTTCTCTTCTTTTTAAAATTAAAACCGATATGTGGAAAAGTAATTGATTTCTACACATGAGGAATTGACGCAGGCTGGAAGGCAGTTTTCTTTCAAAACAATAGCGCTATCTTGCTTATGAACCTTATCTATTCCTTCACACCATCATACTTGGCTAGCAGCTTCGAGAAAAGAGTGTGCAATTCTCACATGGGACATGCAATTCTTCTGTGTGGAATCAGGATCAATACAGGAAGTCCTCGCTTTGGGACCAACACTGCTGTCACGATCATAAACACAAGATCCTGTGACCACCTTTTACGACTTCCTTCTGGTTTCCCCATTGATTTTGCTTGTTGGATGCCAGCAGTAAAGATTACAAATGGCGATCATTTGATCACGGGAGACTGTGATGTCATAATTGTGAGCCAGTTGCCAAGTGCCTAAATTGCAATTATGTGATTGTAAAGACACTGTGATTCCCACAACTATGAGGACCGGTCATAAGTCTCCTCCTCATTCAGGAGTAACTTTGGTCACTGAACAAATGGGTCACTAAGCAAGGATTACCTCTAGTCCCTCAAGCACCAGTGGACACTAAGCAAGGACTACAGGTAGCCCCTTGTTCTGACCCAAACCTTGTTCCAAGGAAGCACAGACTTAGATGACAATCCTACATCCACTTACTCAACGGTAAGCCCTTTGGAATCCACTGTTACTTAGTATGCCTAAACTTGAACTGTGGTCATGTCACAAGACAACAATTGTTGTTGTTATTGCAGATGTTGAATGTCCTCACATCTAGTACCACCTGAGGTCATCTCTCTGGAACATTGGTTTGGTTATCTATATATATAAAAGCGAAATACCACTCATGCATCATCACAAAATCTCCAGAACCATAAAGCCTATAAACTTGAAATTTGCCACGTATGTTCCTCTTGGCTTCTAGGTGCTCACTAAGAAAGGATTTTTCAAAATGACCACCAGAGCATTAGTATTTCATATATTATTATTAACACGCTCTGATGCTAAGGAGTTCTACTTCCACTCCCCACCTGAAAAGAAATATGTTCCAAATGAAAAACACAAGCAGAGGAGAGGAGTTTCAGTTTTAGTTTCACAGCACCAAGCAGCTTTAGTTCAGAACAGTTGAACTAAGCCATGCCCAGGCTCCTCGCTGTCTCCTTCTTGCTCACACGGCAAATACTGCTTCAGTTTCCAAACAGCCCTCAACTCTCTCACACACTGACAGGACGCTAGCCAGATGAATACTGATGGATGCTGGTAGGCAGAGGCATATTTCCCCCCGCCCCTTATTTTCCTCCCCAAAAACTAAGCTCAACCACATAGTTTCATAGCGAAGCAAGGGTATCGAGCTAGTCTATGCTAACATCGAGTTTCAAAGCAGAGCAGGCTGTTCTTTTTTGGAACAGAAAATTGCCGGTATCTTGAATGCAAATTTGTTAATACAATTTGAAAAGAGAGATTTGAGAGCTCCGGTGTAGTTCTAGCCTTACCAAATGAAGGCAAACATATTCAGGTGAAGAAGCATACCAGCTTCGAAAGCTGAAACATTTGACTTGTTCTTCCACTCCAAAGAAGTACGACGACTGGCTGCAGATTAGAATTCGTGTAGCTAAAACCTGGGCAAAATTTGTCATTGTGACAGCACGTTCAGGAAGTGTAGCTCGATGAGACACCAAAGTCATACTGAAATATGCTTCTGGTCCCTGCCTGGTTCAACTAGAAGGAAATTGCGACGGAAAAACAAAATAATTTTTTCTTTCTTTTCCCTTCCAGTTCTTCTGATGCATGAGCTTTTTGACGTTGTTTTGACGGGCGATAGGTAGCGTTTGGCATTGCTTTATCAAGGCACCGGCTATCCTTCAAACTAGTCCTCCATTTGTAAAATGTTGCTGCCATTCTCGTTGCTCCTGGGGCTGTGTATCTGGGTTTCAATAGGATGAACCCTACAAACTTAAAGCTCTCGGTGATGTTGTTTCCAAAGGTGGTATTCAGCAGGTTCTGACCAGTTCTGGAGAACCAGTAGCAGAAATTTTGAATAGTTTGGAGAACCAGCAAATCCCACCTCTGACTGGCCCCGCCAACCCCATCTATTCTCTGCCTCCCTTTGAGTCCCAGCTGATCGGCTGGGTCTCCTTTGGTTGCCCTCCACAGGAGAACAGAGCTGGAAAGCAGGTTAGTGGGCTGGGGAGGGAATGGGGATTTTACATTATCCTTCCCCTGCCACGTCCACCAAACCACGCCCACCAAGTACGAGTAGTAAAAAAAATTTGAATCCCACCACTGGTTGTTTCCTATTACAGATAATCCTTGACTTGTGACCACGATTGAGCCCAAATTTTTTGTTGTTCGGTGAGAATTTGTTAAGTGAGTTTTGCTGTTTTTATGATGTCCCTTCCCACATTTGTTAAGTTAATCTCTGCAGTTGTTAAGTTGGTAACACGGTTGTTAAGTGAATCTGGCTTCCCCTATTGACTTTGCTGGTCAGAAGGTCACAAAAGGGGATCAGGTGACCCTGGGACTTGGTAACTGGCATGTACTTAGAACGGTTCTAAGTACATGCCAGTTGCCAAGCAGCTGAATGTTGATCACGTGACCACAGGGATGCTGCAAGCGTTTGTAAATGTGAAAAATGGTCATCGATTACTTTTTTCTCAGTGCCGCTGTAACTTTGAACAATCTGTTCTGACCTAGACCTTCCCAAAATCATGAAACAGACTCCTCATCCCAATAAAACCCCTTTTATTTAGGTTAAATGGAATTCCTCTCCAGCAAAGTCCCAGCCAACAGTCTTTCATGAGATTTCACAACTACAGATCTTTATCAGGCTTGGAGTGTTGCCAGGCTGATATCTTCCAAACACCATGCTGTAGCAGCAATTACTTGGCAAGAAGTCAGGAACAGACCTTCACTCTAATGAATTGAATTAATTAATCTCCTGCAAACACCACTCCCCTTTCGCTCCTCTTTATTCCCTATGGGAGGGACCATTCACTATCCACCTGAGCCTTTACTCCCGAATCGATCCTTGTTCCTTAACTGTTCCCTTCTCCTAGCAGCTCTGCACATGTGCACTCTGGGAACAGGCTCCAGCTGTTCTTCTGCCCCACTGATCTCCGACTCTGAAGGCAGCTGATAACTGTCGGATGGCCCTGGCCCCATCTCTGCCTCCAACTCAGAGCCCTTATCAGAGCCTTCCCCAGACTCCAGGACTGGTCAATGTTCCTCTCCAACCTCCTCACTGTCCGAGCTCTCTGCTGGCTGCTGGCGGGCCACAACACAATCACTAAAGGAAGCGTTGTAAGCAGAGGTCCACATGTACATCCTTCCAAGAAGATGTCTGTAGTACCTTTGACTTTGTGGGAGTTCACCTTAAGTCTTACAATAAACCATTGATCAAATGGATGCTACTTTAAATATTTTGCATTTGTAAAATTAAAAAGCCTTTCTTCCCCCTTTTTGGATTTTGTAACCCTTGCTCTGTCATTGCAATCATTGTGTACAACTCAGGGAGGCATACAAGGTAAAGTATACAGGTAGTCCTCAAGTTACAACAGTTCATTTTGTGACTGCTCAAAATTACAGTGGCACTGAAAAAAGTGACTTATGGCCATTTTTCACTTACAACTGTTGCAACATCTCCACGATCTCATATATGTGTGTATGTGTGTATGTGTGTGTGTGTATACACATACACGTACACACACACACACACACACACACATATATATGATGGTTGCTGGGTCCCAGGGGATCCCATGATCCCATTTTGCGACCTTCTGACAAGCAAAGTCAGTGAGGAAGCCCATTTGTTTTACAACTGTGTTACTAACTTAACAACTACAGCAATTCAGTTAGCAACAGTGCCAAGTAAGGTCGTAACATGAGGCAAAATTCACTTAACAACTGTCTCACTTAAGAACAGAAATTTTGCGCTCTGTGATGGTTGCAAGCTGAGAAGTATTGGTATTTACTTTTAGGACAATTTAGGAATAAACTACGGAGAACTTCTCTCGGTAAACTGCTGATAAAAGTGAATATAAGTTTAACTTCTGTGCTTCCAATTTAAAGAGCCCTCTGAATATCGGGGAAAAAGAAAAAAAAAAGCATCTAATCAATGGGTATTTCTGGAACGAGACCTCCATCTCCTTTACATCACTCTACCTCCTGTGGCTCCTAAAACCTGGCAGAAGCATTAAGGACAGCCATCCGCCACAAGAAAGTCACTCATCTCTAATTTAGAGCTGTCATTTGACTTCATTAGATATTTGGAAGATGAGCTGGTGTATATTTGGCTGGAAATTCCCGGAACAGCCATTAGAAGCCATCAGAAGAATGCAAGACTAGTGACTACACTTTTCCTTTTATTTCTGCTCTTAAAAAGCTGGTCCTAAGTCACGCAGTAAGGTGCCAGGCACACCATTTTCCAGAGATACATGCTTGGAATAGTTGCTGAAACAACGGGGCAGAAATTGTGGTCTTTCCTTTTAAAGCATGTTCCAGTTTGATGGTTGACAGACCATCACCTGTCCCTGTGCCCCTTTTAAAGCACCCGTCTCTTTCCTTTTAGGTTACCATCTCATTTCTGCTGGTTCACCACAAATTTCTCTGTACGTTCTGGATTCTTTTTAATGCTGAGTTTCATATGCTTTCAGATTAGGTCATTTTAAAGTACCGTCCCACGGGGATATTACTATCATCATTTTATCTCTGCTGGAAAAAAATGCCTCCATAGCTCACAAGCAACAGATAACATCGAAGAAGTGTAATTAAGAAAACGGAAAGTAAGATTAATAGACCAAACTATGGCAAATCATGCTGTATGCATTAATTTACTGCTTTCTGAGCAACTTAAATATCTAATTTGTTAAAATTACCTGCAAGTGTCTGATAATTAAGCACAGATGAGTGCTATTTAATTTGCCTTTGGTTTAATTTTTTGGGACATCACATCATGCTTTGTGCTACTTAGGAGATGCTTAACAATCAGCCCAAGTTGTTGAACTGGGCATATAAAATGCACCCTAGGGGTCGAGAATTGGGTGGGATCTAGAAGGGCCATGTAAGACAGAATCAACATGGATAGTTTTCTTGTTTTCTACCAGTGAACTTCAAGCTTTCCTCAAGCAGAAATGTTAGAAATGCATTTAAGTGATAGGCTGTGAGTTAGAACATAGAATAACAGAGTTGTAAGGGACTTAGGATGTCACCTAGTCCAGCTCAAGCAGGAGAAGACCCTATTCCAGTGGTGGCTAACTTTTTTGGGCCAGCACCCAGAAGGCAATGTGTGTGCTCCCCATGCCCCCTACATATGTGCATGCAACCCCCCCCCGCCACCCCCTTATCTACATTGCACCTCACAGCTGATTTTCAGCCCATTTGAGGCCTTTTTCAGCCTCCCAGAGGCTTGAGGAAAGCCTCTGCAGGCTGAAAAATGGGCCCGTTTCGTCACTTCCGGTATTTCCGGAAATACAGGAAGTGATGAAACGTGCCCATTTTTCGGCCTGCAAAGGCTGCAGGCTTTCCTCAACCTCTGGGAGGCCAAAATGGACTGAAAATCAGCTGTGAGGTGCGCACATGCGCAGTGAGGTAAGTTTGCCTGCGGCTTGTGTGCCGGCACAAATGGCTCTGCGTGCCACCTGTGGCCTGTGTGCCATAGGTTCGCCATCATGGCCCTATACTATTCCAAAGAAGTCTCTTCTTAAAACCTCCAGTGATGAAGCACCCACAACTTCTGGAGGCAAGTTGTTCCCCTGATTAATTGTTCTCACTGTCAAGAAATTTCTCCTTAGTTCTAGGATGGTTCTCTCCTTGATTAGTTTCTTTCCATTGCTTCTTGTCTTGCCTTCTAGTGCTTTGGTAAATAGTTCCCCCCCCCATCTTTGTGACAGCCCCTCAATATCCATAATGGTGTTATATGGATATAACCTTGGTGGTGCAGTGGTTAGAGAGCAGTCCTGCAATCTACTTCTGCTGACAGCCGGCTGCCTGCAATTTGGCAGATCGAATCCCACCAGGCTCAAGGTTGACTCAGCCTTCCATCCTTCTGAAGTGGAGGACCCAGATTGTTGAGGGCAATATGCTGACTCTGTAAACTGCTTAGAGAGGGCTGTAAAGCACTGTGAAGTGGTATATAAGCCAATCTCATTATACACATGTTGTACTCTGACAATAAAGGTAATAATAAACTAAGTGCTATTGCTATATGGTGTCATAACATCCATAATGGTGTCATATGGATCTCAACTCACAGCCTATCCCTTAAAGATGTTAGGAATTAAACAGTTGGTTCAGAAGTTATTATGAGACTGATTCAATCAAAATTTAGGCTCATTTGGGCTAAAGCAATCCTAATTATGCTCTGTTGTTCTCTCTTGCTTGTAGAAGTGGCTATCTAAGGAGCAGATGACCTTATTTGACTTAAACGTCACCATTGGCCATTGTATGCTAAAAGCTACAGTATATTCCAAAGATTGGGAGGATTCGAGCAAAGAATTGAATGGGGCCAGACCAAAGACTTAATTCAAACTTCATTAAAATTAAAATAATTCAATTAACGAAGAAATAATAAGGTAAACAAACATAAATAACAGGTCTATTTCTTACTTAATGCAACCTTTCTCCCTTCTTCTACCACATTTAAATTAGCATTAACAATTTTAGGGAGCTGCATTAAGCTCTCTTGCCTCAGGTTGTTTACTTTGGGGCTAACCTAATTAGGAAACCAATTTACTTTTATGTTCATGTCCAGTTGTCTAATGTTATTGTCCTAACTGGTCAAACCCATTTTCTTTGTTAAGACTACTTAAGAAAAAAAGAGAACAGATAGAGGAGCACAGAGAAGAAATTGTGAGCTATTGATATGAGAAGATAGTTGGAGATTTAAACCATTAGTGGAAAAGTTTGGCCACCACGTTAGATAAGGGTCTAAACTGCAGATCAAAATAATCCAATTATGTATTGCAAAAAAAGATCAAGAATCCAGAAGAGATATTCTGCCTTCTAAAATGTTCTGAACCCTGAGAAAATGAGATGATTGAATACTGCATTGTTAAAAAGAAATTCTTCAACAAAATAAAGCCATTTTGTTTACACCACATGCATATACAGGAATAGCTACAAGTGTGGTTAAATCAAGATGATAACTGTGCAATTAAAACAGCACTTTAAAAAAAGTGGAGTATATACGATACATCTTAAAAATGGGCAAAGATTATATCATCACAGCTACCATCTTGAATTTGTTTTATTGTAACCTGCAGATACCCCTGACCATAGCTCTTAAGAGATTATTGAGATATTGAATAGTCTTAACATTCCTCTGAGAAGTGGTGATGAGGGACTAAAATGGAGAAAATCAATGGTTCAATTTATCTTAAAGAGAGCTAGAATTTAAATTGTACTACAGTTGAGTAAATCCAGGCTTAAAAACATTCGTATCCACGGAAGTTCACTAGAGGACTTTATCACTCTGTCTCAGTCCCAGCTATCCCAAAAAGTTACTTTGGTCTGTAAAAATGGCTAATGTTATGTGTCTTAAATATGGAAAGTTATTGAAAACATTGTTTTATTTGTAATAGTAATGCTCAAGTTATTAATATTTAAATAATTAGTATACATCATCATGATTTGTTTTTAGCAATAGCAATAAGATTTACATACTGCTTACATACTGCTTCATAGTACTTTTTAGCCTTCTCTAAGTGGTTTACAGAGTCAGCATATTTCCCCCAACAATCTGGGTCCTCATTTTACCCACCTCGGAAGGCTGGAGAGCTGAGTCAACCTTGAGCCTGGTGAGAATCAAAGACCCAAATTGCAGTCAACCAGCAGTCAGCAGAAGTAGCCTGCAGTACTGCACTCTAACCACTGTGCCACTAGAGCTCATAGTGTTTCACAGTGCTTTACGGCCTTCTCTAAACGGTTTACAGAGTCAGCATATTTTCCTCAACAATTTGGGTCCTCATTTTACTGACCTCAGAAGAATGGAAGGCTGAGTCAGCCTTGAGCTAGTCAGGATCAAACTCCTGGCTCTGTAAGCAGAGTTAGCTCTGTGAGCAGAGTTAGTCTTCAATACTGCATTCTAACCACTGCGCCACCACCACACCATCAAATTTCTTCCTAAAAGGATCAGTACACAAAGCTCTGATCAGTCACGCTGACATTCTTTGAGGCTGCATAGATTTCCCTTAAGTTCACGACAGGTTAATGGTTACTATTCGTGATGCACGAGGCACAGAGAACTCAGTGGTTCCCTGAGAAATATGCCAGGGTTTCTTTGAAGAAACTTCTTTTTTCATTCTTAAATGCAAAGTACAAAAGACTGCATAAATGGTGCAAGACATTTTTATGAATTACATCATAAGAAGAGAGAGAGAGAGAGAGAGAGAGAGAGGAGGGGAAAAAAGAGCAATTCCATCAAACTGTCAGAATGCATTAACCTCCTTTCTTATTAACTGTATTGGTTTCTGGAAGTCAAAAAAGCTTGCAAACAGAAAGGACGGTGGCTGTTTTCTTTGAAACGGCCAAGAGAATATATATTGTCATATGGTTTGCTCAAATAGTTCTGTCATTTTGAAACCTGTTCCTTATAAGCATAGAATATACTCAGAAGGGGCCACTGAGGTTATAAACTTCAGACCATCTGTTCAAAGCAGAAATCCAAATGAAACCATCTTCAAACAAAGCCTATCAATTTTCTCTTGAATACATCAAGTGAAGGAGAAGTCACCATCTTCCTAAGCCATTTGTTCCACTCTCAAACTGCTCGCGCTGTCAGGAAGTTTTCCCAACACTCAACCAGCTCTGGCTTTTCCGTAATTTAAAATGATTCCTTAGTGCCGTTCATTCTGGGAAAACAGAGTAAAGGTTTCACTTTCCAACCCACTACTGAGATCGATCCCTGTATGTTTTTGGGCCGATCATTCTTAGTGCCCTTCTCTGAAAATCTTCCAGGGTACCTGAATTCCTCTTAGAATACAGAATAACAGAGTTGGAAGGGACCTTGGGAGGCTTCTAGTCCAACCCACTACTTAGGTAGGAAACCCTACACCATTTCAAACAAATGGTTATCCAATCTCTTCTTTAAAGCTTTCAGTGTTGGAGCGTTCACAACTTCTGGAGGCAACTTGTTCCACTGATTAACTGTTCCCACTGTCAAGAAATGTCTCCTTAGTTCTAGGTTGCTTCTCTCCTTGGTTAGTTTCCATCCATTGCTTCTTGTTCTGCCTTTAGGTGCTTTGCAAAATAGCTTGATTCTCTCTTCTTTGTGGCAGCACCTGAGAAATTGGAATACGACTATCATGTCACATTTCCGTATCTTAAAACATGATACTGAAACGGGATCTAGAACTGAGGATCTAGTTTGCTGTATATGTAATAACTTCTTCCCTCTATACCCTTAAAAAGTTATGGATATTAAACCTGGATGGGATATGGAAGAGACAGAATGGATTAGCTGTGAAAAGAGTCTGTCTAAGGATGCAGCACAGTAAATCCAGTGTTCTCTGATTCACTATTTTGTTGCAGTGTTCATTAATTAAACCAATAATCTTTTGTTGAAAGTCCCACCAGAACCAACATATTTAATTAATTATGTATTAATGTCTAAATAAATAAATAAGCCTTTTTCCCCACAAAAATCTCAGATAATCTAGGTACCTTGGACTGCATATGGCTAATTGCAGGTTTTGGCAAAGCCTGGCTATTAAGAAATTTTTTTGGATCGCAATTATTATGCTAATCTTACTTTCAGAATGTGAAAAGGCAGGGCAATATTTGAAAGGTCTTCATTTGGAACAAAAATTACTGAAGTACTTTATTCTCTCTGGAGTTATCCTGCCAATAATTAGTAATGTAGAAATAAATATGTCCTGCCACATTTAATGAAATAAACCAAAAAAAAAAAAAAAAAAAAGAATCAATTTTATCTTTCCAGTCAGCAGCTCTTGAGTAACCCATATAGGAACTTTAAAGATTAGTACTTTCATGAAGAAAAAATAATATCTCCCTGTTTTTATGTTACGTGCAACTTATCAAAATTAAGATCTGAATAAAGCTGGAAAGCAGATATTTCTTTATGGGATCATATTAAGCTTTCTGATTTTGTTTTAAAGGCATCAAAAGATCTGACTTCCTACACACTGTGCCAATCCCCCCAAAATTGAAGTTTTAATTATTTCTGTCAAATAATTTATATAGAGTAAGTCAAAAAGTAAATCCAGAAGTTTGAGGATTTGCGGCATCTTTGCCTGGTGAAAGGAAAGGACAGTAAAAGTTACTGTGATTTAATGGTAACCCCATCTTCCCAAGGAACTATATGTAAGTTCCTGTAATAAATAGGTAAATGTTGGACCTTTGAGTCAGTTTTTAACTCCTGAAGATTGACTGGACAAGTCCTTGTAGTTTTTCTGGTGAGATTTTATAAGTGCCATCGCCTCTTTCCTAAAGCTGAGAGTCAGTGAGTGGCCCAAGGTCATCCAGCTAGTTTTGTGCCTGTGATGACCCTGGGTGTGGCACAAAGGCAACACAGTGAGATAATCAGTAGGAGTCCCTTTATTAGTTGCAACTTTGCCCCCAATGTCCTGGTTACCTTCTGGCTAGAGAAAAACTTTCCCAGGAACAGCCTTTTGCTGCAGAGAATCAAGTCCAAAACGTGGTCAACAAAAACTTTAACTATAAGTCCAATCAAGGCCAGATGTGGTAATTAGTCCAGCAGGCCAAGAGAAGGAATTCCAGACATGAAGGCACGGCAATAACTCCACAGGGTTGGGAGGATGCCAGGAATATGGATAACCAAAGTCAACACAAGATAAACTCACATTTACTCCCAGCAGCTGCCACACACAGCATGTATCTCTTTGAAACTCTCATTCCCAGGTGTGGCTAATGAAGGGAATCAGGGCCCTTTCCTCCCTTGTAAGCCACACAACCCACGTTGCTCTCTTCTCCGTTCCTCCCTGTGTGACCTAGGATGAAGAGGGGGTGGGCCTGGGTCTTTCTCTGAACTCCCTCTCCCTTGTTCTACCTCTTTCCTGCTCTGCTCAGCCGGAGTTTGCCCTTCCCCAGTTTCCTCCATAGCCAAGGGAGCCACATTCCAACTCCCTGTCAGCTGTTCGTCTTCCTCCTCGGATTCAGACTCCGACAGGGGAATAGAATATAATAGAATAGAATAGAATAGGAATAGAAATAGGAAAGAAATTGGAATGGAATAGAATAGAATAGAATACTTTTATTGGCCAAGTGTGATTGGACACACAAGGAATTTGTCTTGGTGCAAATGCTGTCAGTGTACATAAAAGAAAAGATACATTGGTCAAAAGTCAAGAATCATCAGGTACAACACTTAATGATAGTCATAGGGTACAACAAGCCACCAAATCATACTAGGAAACAGTCAATATGAATCATAAGGATACAAGCAACAAAGTTATAGTCATACAGTCACAAGTGGGAGGAGATGGGTGATAAAGAGTGATGAGAAGATTAATAGTAATAGTAGTGCAGACTTAGTAAATAGTTGGACAGTGTTGAGGGAACTATTTGTTTAGCAGAGTGATGGCTTTTGGGAAAAAACTGTCCTTGTGTCCAGTTGTTCTGGTGTGCAGTGCTCTACAGGTCATTTTGAGGGAAGGAGTTGAAACAGTTTATGTCCGGGATGTGAGGGGTCTGTAAATATTTTCACAGCCCTCTTTTTGACAGGTGCAGTATACAGGAACTTGATGGAAGGCAGGTTGGTAGTAAGTGTTTTTTCTGCCGTCCTAATTATACATTGTATACATTTCCCCCTAATGTACAGTTTCTCATGAGTGGCTATTGTCCTATTAGTACTTTTCCTTCTAGGTGTGTTTTTATACATGTTTTCCCCTCTACATATCATTCTGTATGCCATTTTAAGCCGGAGAACTGCATCACCATATATCTTCAAAAAAACACAAAATTCAAATTATATCCATGTTTCACTTCGTATTTTTGTTTGAAAACGCAAGCCGAATACACTTGAGTTCCTTCTCTAGCTGTAATTCTTAAGCCTAAAAGATTTAAGATATTAATTATCAAGTATGGTATATAATTTATTACAGTCTATTATCTTTCCTTTAAAAGCAATCTACCACTGGGGGAAAAAGTAATCATATACAATTTGTATGCATTGATGACTGGTTGCAAGTCAACGGGGCAATTTATGCAATTTATGACTTCTGGAGTTGGAGGCAGCATATATAATATTGCTTCTATCAATTTTTTTGCCCACAAACAATAACAACTCTGTGAAATTGATTGGGCTAAGAGAGATTTAGTTATGGAGATTCTCAGTCATCCAGGTTGTGGTTATCCCAAAACTCCTTTTCCAAAAAGGCAATTGGACTTTGTTTTTTCTTGAAGACGTTTCACTTCTCATCCAAGAAGCTTCTTCAGTTTCTTCACCATTCAATCAGAACTAAAGAAGCTTCTTGGATGAGAAATGAAATGTCTTCAAAGGGAAAACAGCACCTTTGGGCTAAGAGGAACTGATCAACCCCAAATCAGCCAGTGAACAGCCATATCTAAGGGTGGATTTCTCAGTTCTGTCTTTTGATTCCCATGTCTTAATTACACCGGCTTTCTACATGGTGCATCTCTACAAGTACACCTCAACTTGCAACAGTTTATTTAGTGACCATTTGAAGTTACAATGGCACTGAAAAAAATGATGTGTGATTTTCACACGTAGGACCCATGGAGCACCCCCATGGTCACGTGATCAAAATCCAGATGCTTGGCAACTGGCTCGTATTTATGACGGTCACAGTGTTCCAGGCAGTGGTGGCATTCAGTTGGTTCGCACCGGATCAGGCAAACCGGTAGCAAGAATTTGGCGTGGGTCACCAAACTGGTAGTAAGTTCTGGCTAGCCACGCCCCCGACCCGGTTACCTCCCGCCCGATGCTCGCTCACCCCGCCCGACTGATGTTCGTCTAAGGTATTTCTTTCTTTCTTTCTTTCTTTTTTCCCCTCCTGACAATCAGCTGTACATAGATCAGTCGTGCCAGGATTCCCCTTGGCTGAGGCCCAGGAAGGCAAAAAGTGGCTCAGCCCTTCCCTCCATTTTTTGCCTTCCTAAGCCTCAGAAGAGATTTAGGGGAGCAAAAATTCCCCTCAAGAAGCTCCTCTGAGGCCCAGAAGGCCCAAAAAATGGGTAGGGGCTGCAAAAAAGCAAAAAAAGAAGAAGCCATGCCCACCCAGTCACATGGCCACGCTCACCAAGCCACACCCACAGAACCGGTAGTAAAAAAAATTTGAATCCCACCACTGGTCCCAGGGTCATACGATCTCCTTTTGCAACCTTCTGACCAGCAGCATCAATGGGGAAGCCACTTAATGACTTAACTGTGTTACTAACTTAAACACCTACACTGATTCGCTTAATGACTGCAGCAGGAAGGGCCGTAAAATGGGGGCAAAATGCAACTAACGGCCATCTTGCTTAGCAACAGAAATGCTTAGTGACTGTTAGAAGGTAGGATCTACCCCAACAAAGAGGATTTATGACCAAAGCTCTTCCACTCATAATCACAGGGCTGCATTCTGGATGTGTAGCAACACAACCCCTTTTGTGGCTTTTTGCAGTGTCCCATGAGCGGGGGACTAGGTTGCATGATGGTTTTGCTGAAAACTGGGACGTCCTTTCAGTTTTCAACACAACTGTGCCATAGCATACAGCGGGTTCGCTTAATGGCAGTGTTTTGCTTAACAGCGGCTGCTTAAAGGTAAGAAATTTGGGTTGGTCATGTGGCTGGCCTGTTTTACAAACCTTTATGACTAATGCCCCTAATAGGCAGGCTCCATTGTGGTCAGAATCAGAGGTGGTCTTCGGCAAGTTCTGAATACCAGTTCTAGAGAACCGGTAGTGGAAATTTTGAGTTGTTCGGAGAACCGGCAAATACTGTCTCTGACAGGTCCTGCCCCTATCTATTCTCTGCTTCCTGAATCCCAGGTGACCAGCTGGGTGTCAACTAAAAAGATACTCCCCTGGTCTTTTTAGCTGCTAGAAAAAGGGAGTGGGGGAAAACAAGGCATTCCTTTAATGCCTAGATAATCACCCCCAGTAGCCCAAAGTTGTTGGAGCGTAAGGAGGTTATTGGAGAGCATGATGGATGATTCATGGAGATGGATGTGTCCCATTGGAGAAGTCACATCCAGCGGGTGGGGAGAAGACCAGGGTCAAGGGGGAAATGTATGATGTAATTTAGTATCGGCTGCATCCAGCTTATGCCAACATGGCCACTCCTAATAAATCAATGTACTTTTCTCTGAGATGCGGCTAGAGACTTTTGATTTGAGTGAGGGTGGATTTGTTGGAGCCCTGACACTCGGTCTTCTTCGGTTGCCCTTCACAGGAGAACAGAGCAGGAAAGCAGGTTAGTGGGGTGGGGAGGGAATGGGGATTATGCAGTATCCTTCCCTGCCACACCCACCAAGCCATGCCACACCCACCAAGCCATGCCTACAGAACCTGTAGTAAAATTTTTGAATCCCACCACTGGTCAGAATTTGAGAATTACTGCTATAAGCAAATGACTTCTCTAGAAAGCTGGAGTAACAGTCACCTAGTATCTTGTACTTTAAGTACTATTTCCAATTTCCCCACAGCCCCCAGGCTCCAGAGTATCCATCTTCCTGAACAATAAGACCATAGTGGTTTCTAGAGGTGTTTTCCCCAGCCTGCCAATCTTATTTTAATGAGTTTGGATAAAGGGGTTACGGTATAGGGGCAATGGGAAAAGAAGGCCACCCATTTATGCATGCTTGCATGCCTTCAGTCTAATTTAATTGTGCAAATGGAGCCAATTGATTTTCACATTTAATTAATTATGAATTATTGGAGGCAATCCAGCTGCAGGGGAAAAAAATGTCAAGAGGAGGTCAGGAGGAACAGTAAAGTTTAGCTGATGACATCTTGCTCACGAAACGAAGCCTGTTTTGCCATCTACGTATAACTGGATGACCTTCCTTTGGAGCACAAGGAGGGAGCGGGTAGCATCTGGAGCAAAGAACAAGGATGGAAAACGATGACACTGCCTTTATTTGTTTATTTGTTTGTTTGTTTATCCAGAGAGACCATGGAGGCTTACAATGCAATTAAAATTATAAATATAAAAGCAATTATAAATTAGAAAAATAAGTTGAAAATTCAGAGCTCAAATGGTGCCTTCTTTATCACTGCACCAACTATCTCCAGCCTCGAGTGCTCTCACTGGGGCCTGAAGCCAACTGACAATGTTTCAAGGTCCTTTGGAAGGCCAGAAACTATCCAGTCAGTGGTGGTATTCAATTTTTTTTACTACTGGTTCTATGGGCATGGCTTGGTGGGCATGGTGTAGCTTGGTGGGTGGGGTGTGGCTTGGTGGGTGTGGCAAGGGAAGGATACTGTAAAATCTCCATTTCCACCCACTCCAGGGGAAAGTTACTCTAAAATCCCCATTCCCTCCCCGTCCCGTTAACCTGCTTTCCAACTCCATTCTCCTGTGCATGGCAACAAAAGAAGATCCAGCTGATCAGCTGGGACTCGGGAGGTGGAGACTAGATGGGAGCAGGGCCAGTCAGAGGTGGGATTTGCCAGTTCTCCGAACTACTCAAAATTTCTGCTACCGGTTCTTTGAACTACTCAAAATTTCCTCTACCGGTTCTCCAGCACCGCTCAGAACCTGCTGAATATCACCTCCGCATCCAGTGGCAAGATGTTTCAAAAGGCTGGGGCCACAGCAGAAAGCTCTTTTCCTAGACTCTTCCAAATTAAATTCCTTAGCTGATGGGATCCAAAGCAAGTCTCTTCTGCCAGAATAGTGGGAGGCCAAATTCACTGAGGCCAAATGGTGCAACAGATATCCTCAACCCATGGCATAACGGGCTTGAAACTAACAACCAACACCCTATATACTTGCATCCACACATCAGTTGCATCTGATGGCATTTTCACAATAAGATCAGGGGTGGGATTCTACCAGTTCGCATCTATTTGCTAGAATTAGTTGTTAACATTCTAAGCAGTTCGGAGAACCGGTTGTTAGAAGAAATTACTGGCCTAATCCTGTAAGGAAGGCAGGAAGGAAACATTCTGGTGTTGCTTACAGAAACTGCCTCTCCATTAACCCTTATTACATTCTTGGCAGGACTAGACTTCCAGTCTCAGGAACATCTCTGGAGTTTTTTTCCCCCCCTTCTTTGCTGATACTTTGCTTGTGTGGAGTGACCATTCAAAGTTACAATGGCACTGAAAAAAGTGACTTATGACCATTTTTCACACTTATGACTGTTGCAGCATCTCCACAGTCATGAGAGGCCAGGCGAGGAGATGCATGCCTCGATGTGAGTGGTATTGAGTTGGCTACGCCCGGCCAATAACATGACCACCAAGCTATGCCCACCAACTTAGCCACACCCACAGAACCGGTTGTTAAAAAAAATGAATCTCAGCCCTGAATAAGATCATCACGAACATATCAGGAACCCTGGTGGGGCAGTGGTTAGATTGCAGTGTTGCAGGCAAACTCTGTCCACTGCCAGGAGTTCGATCCTGACCGGCTCAAGGTTGACTCAGCTTCCCATCCTTCCAAGGTTGGTAAAATGAGGGCCCAGATTGTTGAGGGCAATATACAAATAATGCTTCTACATTGCAAACCACCCAGAGAGTGCTCTAAATGGCTATTAAAAATGTTGTTGCTGTTGCTATTATTTTCCCGTCCTTTCCCCTGTGCAGGTAGCCACAGAAGAAGACACAACTTTTGTTGACTCAAAGGCTACACTCTTCTTTAGTACAGTGAAGAAAAACTAAATGGGTGGGAAACTTAGGAGGAAATCAACTACTGTATTACCTACAAGCAAAAAGTCCATGGATGGTTAGAGATTGCAATTTTATTTGTGAAGGGGATTTTTAATGGGAAACAAAATCCCAATCACATTAATTCAAAATACCTGAACTTTCAAAACTTGTTCTGTTAGCCTTCCAGCTAAGAATAGAAAATAATCCACTTGGCAATTTTGGGTACTATTGCCTGCTTTAAGCATAGACAGATGATTCCGGATATCTTGGGGGATTATGGTAAATATGTTTTGAGAACAGAAGAAGTCATTTAAATATATAAATCTCAAAACATATTCAGGCTTTGGGGACAGCTTCCCTTAAGCACAGCTCCTTAGGAGACCTCGGGAGAAGTTAAAAGATGCTGCAATGGCTCCTCCAATTAAAAGAACACAAAAGTTTTCACATGTAGCACATCTGAAAATTGTCCCTTCAGATTTATAAAGTCTACTAGAGCACTTGATCTGATCTGCTGGCAGGTTTGCTCATGGCCAATGTGTAGTGTAGCAATTCTGCCAATGCATTTAGAATAGAATGGAAGGGAATGGATTAGAATGGATTGGAAGGGAATGGAATGGAACAGAATTCTTTATTGGCTTAGTGTGACTGGACACATAAGGATTTTGTCTCTGGTGCATAAGCTCTTAGTGTACATACAAATAACAAGTGATAAATCATGCTCATAGTAATCATAAAATACATTCATCATAGACCATAATATATAAGACTTAGTGATAGTCATAGGATGCTAAATAAGCAATCAACATAAATCATACTAGGATATTAAATAAAGCAATATAAATCATAAGATGCAAACAACAAGTTATAGTAGTAAGAAGATAAGGAGATAGAATAATAGAAATGCAGCCTTACTAGTTAGTTTGACAGTGTTGTGGGAATTAGCAGAGTGATGGCATGGGGAAAAAAAACTGTCCTTGTCCTTTTTCTGGTTGAAAATAATGAGAATTGTAGCTAATTAGAGGCCTCAAGATCAGAGAAGGTTAACTAAGAATGGCCTGACTTCAACACATTAAATTTTCATGACGAAAGAGAGGAAAACAGGAGTCAAGGTTTGCAAGAGGACAATGCTGGCACTTAAATTTGGAATCCAAGCCTTCCTAATAAGCTTCTCTATTCTTCAGAATTATTTTGTACATTTTTTTGGTGAGATTTGCAACTGCAGATTACAGGAAGCCTATACATTCGCAGTAAGGTATTATGGTATCCATAAAGCTCAACACAACTCATTTGAAAGCCCTTCATCCCAGGTGGTTGTACAGGTAGTCCTTGTTTAGCAACCACAATCGTGACTGGCGAATTCAGCGGTCAAGCAAAGTGGTCACTGAATGAAACCATCCCTTTGGTCATGATCTTCAGTTTTCCTTTGCTTTACAGCCCTGTGAAGGTTATATATACCGGCGTTGGCCATACTTCATCACTGTTGTAATTGTGAGTGGGCATTAAAGGAGGCAGTCGAGTGGTATGGGGGCCTAGAGGTGGAGCTCTCACCTCACAACCAGGAGGCTGTGAGTTCGATCCTAGGTAGAGGCAGATATTTCTCTCTCTCTGGGCCCAATGAGAATATTTCTGCTGAACAAAACTCCACATTGGCAACAGGGAGGGCATCCGGCCATTCAACACTCAGCTCCATTCAGTTGCCAGACTCCACACCGCAAGCGATTATGGGGGTGGATGATAATGATTAAAGAAGGGAATCACTGTATGAGAACTACCTGTAACAATAATCTCCAGACATTACTAATTCGAGACATTAGTTGATATTAGTTTTCAGTGCAAATCAAGGTTCTTCTTTGCTGTTGAAGCAAAGACAGAAAGATTCCAGGCACATCTTGAATGTACAGCTGTCCTGGGGAAAGATAGTGTTTTTTTTTTTTTACTTAGGCAAAGATAAGGCACAGGCAGTGTTAATGCAAATAGCAACTGTAAGAAATAATGCAGCAAAATCACTGTAGGCATATTCAACTACCCATATAGATGAAGGCTGTGCTTAGACTGGAAAAATAAATGTGAATTGCAGTCCATGTAGCATTCAATACCTTAAAGCTGTGACTCAGGAGGCAGTGAAGAGATGGGGGCAGGGCCAAACAGAGGTGGTATTTACTGGTTCTCCGAACTACTCAAACTTTCCACTACCGGTTCTCCAGAACCTGTCAGAACTGGCTTAACACCACCTCTGTCTAGGACCTGCATGGGTTCCACATTCTGGACTTCCAAAAAAAAAACCCCACCACGGGGGAAAGCCAAACTAGGACCAGGAAGAAGAAAAGTTCTCAGGAACTACTTGCCAATGTTCTTGAGAGTTTCCGTAGGGAAAAACGATAAGAGAAATTGCTTTTGTTTATCGTTGACAAATAGAACAGGGAGAGGCTGGACATTATTCAAAGAAAGAGATGGTTTCTTGCATTTATCGACATGCAGCATATCTGGGTGACCTGAGATGACATTTTGGGATCCTGAGAATAGTTTTCCCTTTTCAAACCTTTTTGTCCTCAAGCAGAATTAATTTTGATCACGAAGACAGTGCTGCTCCGTGCTACAAGTGCATTAGCCAGAGGATCACTGCTTATCACGGAGAGTCATGTAATTGCTGCAGTGACATACATTGAGTTCCCATCTATGTGTTGAACATGTGGCTCATTGAACACTTGCCATCTGTCTGCCTTGCTCGCCACTGGCTTCTAATGAATCTCCTAGGTAATAATGTCCACTCTTAAGAAAGCTCAATTGAACTTTCCAAATATTTATTTCCAAGGAAAAATTGTCAGCTGCCTATCTTCGTTTTCTCTGAAGCTCACTAGCAACTGCCATAACCAGGGGTTGTAAGGGTCAAGAGTGCTGGAAGTGTGAAAAGAATATTGTGGGAAAATTGGAGAGTACGGACACTTAACAGGAACCAGAGGTGCCAAACCGAGCCATCTTCCTGCCTTTAAGGACACCGACCCTGGGAAAGGAATTTCCCATGGCGCCGGAGGCACCGGGTTCCCAAAACATCAGAAGAGAATCTGACTCTCCCAGGGAGGAAGATTTTGGACATTGGGGATTGCTTTCAGTATATGATTTTTGTGTGGTTTTTCTTCAGAGCTTGCCTCACTCAGGCTGCACTCAGGATCTCTAGTAAAAGTAACTTTTGTCTAATCTCTATGGAGACACAGGTTGTTCTTTCCTAGGGAATAAGCTGTGGCCAGTCTGACATAAATATTGCAGGAAGTCCTCAACTTATGACCTCCTTTGGAACCATTGCTAAATAAGAAGGTTGTCCTGCCCATGTTTGCAACTTTTTTCTGCAATGATAGCAATAGCCTGCAGACTTATACACTGCTTCACAGGGCTTGACAGCCCTCTCTAAGCAGTTTACAGAGTCAGCATATTGCCCCACAACAATCTGGGTCCTCATTTTACCCACCTCGGAAGGATGGAAGGCTGAGTCAACCTTGAGCCTGGTGAGAATTGAACTGCCAAATTGCAGGCAGCCAGCAGTCAGCAGAAGTAGCCTGCAGTACTGCAATCTAACCACTGCACCACCCTGGTTCAAAATGCATTAAGTGCATAGGCAACACGAATATAACGATGTTTCTGATCATAATTTCAGTTTCATAACAACAAGAAAGAAAAACAAAGCACCACGCATAAACTTTAGGGTGGAAAAACTCAGTACAGATCCTTGACTTACAACAGTTTATTTAGTGACCGTTCAAAGTTACGATGGCATTGAAAAAGTGACTTACGGCCACTGTTCACACTTAAGACTTACCTACCTCGGAAGGACAAAAGGCTGAGTCAACCTTGAGCCTGGTGGGACTTGAACTGCCAAATTGCAGGCAGCCGGCAGGCAGCAGAAGTAGCCTGCAGTACTGTACTCTAACCACTGCGCCACCAAGGCTCATACTTAAGTGAATCACTGCAATTGTTATGTGAATCGTGCAGTCATTTATCTAGCTTCTCCCATTGGTTTTGCTTGCTGGATGTTGGCTGGGAAAGGTGAAAGTGATGAGCATATGACCCTAGGGTGCTGCAACCATCAAAAATATATGCCGCTTGTCAAGTGCCTGAATTTCAATCATATGACCATGGGGATGCTACGCCAGTTGTAAATGTGAGGGTTCGTCATAAGTCACTTATTTCAGTGCTGTTATATCTTCAAATGATTGCTAAACAAAGGCGTGGAAATTGAGACTTGAAGGATCAGAAGAGAGCTACAAACAGAAGCAACTAATCCTGTTGTCCCCAAGGTGCTTCCCCCCCCTCAAAAAGGCCTTTCTTTGTTTTTCCTTGAAGATATTTTGCTTCTCATCCAGGGAGCATCTTCAGTTCTGAAAGGTTGAGAAGCAAAACATGCTCCTCAAGGAAAAAAACAAAGAAAGCCTCAGTTTTCTTTTGAAAAATAAAAATAAAAGCTCTTTTGGGACCACCGTGACCTGGATGACTGAGAATCTCCACAGACATTTAACGAATCCCATTCTATTTTCCAGACCGGAATCCACTGGTGGTATTCCACTGGTTTGGCCCAGTTCTGCAGAGGCAGTAGCAGCAAAGAGCAGCAGAGACCGAACCAATTCTCCCCACCGCTCTGCTCCCCACCCACCCACTCAGGCTCCCATACTCACCTTCATCCTCTGCTTTTGAAGTTGCAGCTGCTCTGCGCGGCATAGCGGAGTGCCATGCGGCAGTTGCTGAAGTAACTGGGATCGTGCAGGCTTGCAGGAGGCGAGTTAGAATGCCTCTGCGCCTGTGCAAAGTCTGTGTTTGGCACACGCACACACACACAAAGTGTGTGCACGCGTGCAAAGCACACCCACCAAGCCACGCCCACCAAACCGGTGGTAAAAACATTTGAACCTCACCACTGCTAGAATACTATCTGTGTTAACTCATGGAATTCAAAACAGGATCTCATTTGTGAGTTGGTCGGTATAGGATTGGATCACCTGAACTTGCTGGATGTTGCAAAGCAGGCATTGCGACAATTTATTTAAAGGAGTAGTATGAACCAGCCAATTAATTTTTCCACCCTGAAATGATAAAAGGCCAGCCTCCTCATTCTGTTCTTTAAAAGCAGAGAATTTTGAAAGCCCTGGGGATCTGTTTGACATGACTCACGAATCCGTTTCCTCATCCATCGTGCATCTTGAGACTAAAGAGGAGACCTCTGCCAAGATAAAATGAATTAAAGCTCGTAAGATCATTCTGATTGTCCTCCCGCTTCCCTCTCCATTCAAAGTATTGGCAATAATAGGTGCGGTAGGAATCAGGCCCACCAGCAGCAACTGGTGGAAGTTACTTTGGGTTTTGGATTTCTGGGCATGCAGCCTCTAAAGAATCTTATAAACTTGTTTCCTGGAACTCGGATGTCATTTAAGATTTGTAAGATTAATAGAAACCTTCAAGCTGGCATCAAAGGCTATTCTGCAAGGAATTGCTTTGCTTAGTCACAAAGACAATCAAAGCAAGCACAATAGCAAACAGAAAATGAAAGGCAGTACGCCTGCATAGACAACTGGGACAGTGTGCAAACAAGCCATGTAAAATGTGCATTATTATCTGTGTATAAAAAGATACAGAAGATGGGTCAAAGGAATGGAAAGAGTCCAAACTAGAGAAGACTGAATGTGTTTTGTTCCTCAACTCAGGATCACAGAGGTGTTAACAGTTAGTTCCGTCAGTGAAAACAAGATAAGAACAAATTTAATCATGGCAAAAATAAAGAACTTAGAGAATCAAGCTAGACATTTCAAAAGAGGAGGCCAAGTAGTCTTGTGTAGGGCAGGAAGGAAACACACAATGACACAATAGCTTAAGTTGTTTTGGTGTCTAGGGTTTGTTTCTGAGTTAGAGCACTTGCTGGTTATGGCTCCTTTCTTTAATAACTATTACTACTGGGAAACTCCCAGCCAGGAAGGGAGGAGGTCTCAAGCAGGGAATTAGCCTTGAATCATTGTGCAGCCACAAGAGAACCAAGACTGACCCCTCCTAAGCTCTGTGGAACCTTAACTATCTGTTCTCAAGGGAAGGCAAGCAATCTGGAAAGATTCCTGCATTATAAGCCGAATATATTAGAATAGTTAACTTGAATTCTATTCGTGGATCTGGTCTCTGACTCCTGACAATTACCAATGTTAAATTCTTGGATTTTTTTTCTAAGTTCACCCCTGTCTGTGGGATGAAGTCCGACAACATGTGACATCACGTGATTTTCTTCAGGCTGAAGAATGGGGTAGCTTGCTAGGAAAAGCTGAGATTCAGACTTTCTAAATTTAAGCCCCAGAATCCCTAATCAGTAATGCAGTGCTCTTTTGCATATGGACATACATGTCCCAGGATAATGTTGCAGGATCCAGTCAAAAGTTTTGTCTTCTGAGCTTTTGGACTCATGGTGGAGCCCATCCTCAGGAAGCTTCCCTGAGTGCTCTGGGCTGTTCTGTGTGTGGTATTTTATAAGTTGCGGATAAATCAGCACTCACAAACGAGTGGTCGGATGAGGAGACCCAAACTCACTGGTAGCCTCACATTGCAGCTACTAAGATGGTTGGACGAGCAGGAACAAAAACAGCCAGGGAGGTGATGGAAGCCTGGGAAACGGGCCGCTCATCAACCATCAGGAGTCCTGATTTACCCCCAGTTTATCAAGTACTTAGAACAGTGATGGCAAACCTTTTTGTCGTTGCATGCCGGAAGTGTGTGCACGCACACCTGTGCCTGCACCCATAATGCAATGCATGCATGATCCCCCTGGCCCCCTGTGCATGCACTAGTGACCCCCTGTGCACACCGCACACCTCTGTGCATGCATGCATGACCCCCCCACATGCATTGCCCCCGCGCATGCACGGTAGATACCCAACAATCAGCTGGCTGGTGGGGGATGTGCACACATGCGCAGTGGATCAGTTCCGGGTGATGGTTCACATGCCAGCAGAAATTGCTCTGCGTGCTACTTCCGGCACATGTGCCATAGGTTCACCATCATGGACTTAGAAGGTGGGGGCTTGGCAGCACAAGGAAACAACAGCCAACTACTTAATGGCCAGCCATCAACAGCCCAACTTACATCTAAAAAGCTACACACAACAGCGATCATATAAATACCACACACAGAATGTCATGCCCCTGGTGGAGACTGACTCTGAGGGAGAGGAGGAACAGCCAACAGGACGTGTGGCTCCGGAGGTTGTGGAGGAGGCTGGGGAAGGGCAGAGGCCGGCTGAGCAGTCAGAGGAGGATCCAGGCCCATCCCCTCTCCATCCTAGGACACGCAGGGAGGAGAGGATAAGGGAGAGACGTGGTCTACTCAGGAGGAGAGGGTCTTGATCCTCTTCATGGGCTGCAGGTGTGAGAACTGCGTAAGATTTTGGACCTGCATTCTGGCAAACGCTGGAGACAAAGTGTGTTTTATTTTGGTTTGATGTTATCTTGGTTGGCATCCTTGCAACAGACTGTGCCTTGTTATCTCCTTGAATTTGGTAAATGTTTTCCCTGTTCCGTTGTGGAAATTTCATCATTGTAGTTTGTTTGGTTTTTATTTTCACCTCTATCTGCTCATTAAATTCGGACTGTATTGCTTTCTTTGGAAGACTATTTTTTGAGTATGTTTTATCTCCAGCTGAGAATTATTGAACAGTGGGGCCAAGTTGGAGGCCTTAAAGGACATTTATTTACGTTTTGGATTTTGTTACGTTTGTGTTACACTCTGGGTCATCACACAGAACAGCTCAGAGCAGACAGATAAATTCCCTGAGGATGGGTGCCAGCATGAGTCTGAAAGTTTGGAAGACAAAACCATTGGTCCCAGTGACCAACACGGATTGGATCCTTAAAAATAAGCATTCGTCTACATAATTGGATGTTCTTTCCAGGTAATTTTCTGCTTCTGCTATTTTTTTCCAGGGATACAGAGCCAGCCTGGCCTTTTGCTCAGTTGGTTGGAATTGACGGGAGTTGTGCATCTGGGGGAATCTGATTGGAGAAATCGATCTTAAAGTAATCTCTCAACATGGTTTGAATTAGAGATGTCTACCCAGGAGAAAGGAAGCCGTTACTCTGTGGATCTAATTCATCTGCATTTGATCCTTCAACGAGTCTTGATAGGTTCACAGCCTAAGTAAGAAGAACCTCTGGATTTAAGTGGGGACAGCATCACTGCACCAGGAGCTCTGTTGGCAGTAAACTGATAACTAAGGGAAAATAGAAATGTATTAAAAAGGCAACTTTAAATGTCTTTCTGGGTGTTACAACCAAATGCTTAATACAAACGTTCGTGCTTCAGTGACCAAACGTCTAGAAGCATTAAAAGAAAATTAAAGGTTAATGCATGCTGATAAAAAAGAAATAAAAATGACATCAAATGACATCCTTCATTCGGGTGACAGTGGGAGATCAAGGTTTATTTCTTTTAGGAACAGGCATAAACTGGGAGAAGCTGGTTCCAGTATGGTAATAAGAGAATTTTTTTTAAGCCAACAAAGAAAGAGAAACCCAAATTCTGTGGCCTGATCATAAGAAATCACAGCAATTTCTGGAACTACATATTTGACCAGTCCCCAAAGTACTTAACCCGTAGATTCTGGAAGATTCTACTCAGGCCAAGAAGAAGAAAGTGGTTCTTAGCTTAATTGGATGTGGGTTTCAGTTTAACTTCCAAAACTACTTGTGGAGCCGCATTTTTCCTACTGTTTCTGCCCGTCCCACCAGATTTTAGAATAGAATAGAATAGAATAACAGAATTGGAAGGGACCTTGGAGGTCTTCTAGTCCAACCCCCTGCTTAGGCAGGAAACCCTACAGCATTTCAGACAATGGTTATCCAATCTCTTCTTAAAAACTTCCAGTGTTGGAGTATCTACAACTTCTGGAGGCAAGTCGTTCCTCTGGTTAATTGTTCTAACTGTCAGGAAATTCCTCCTTAGTTCTAGGTTGCTTCTCTCCTTGATGAGTTTCCACCCATTGCTTTCTTGTCCTTCCCTCAGGTGCTTTGGAGAATAGCTCTTTTTTGTGGCAGCCCCTGAGATATTGGAACCCTGAGACATGATAACCCTTCTTTTCATTAGACTAGACATACTTTATTTAGTCATACTTTATTTAGTAAAGAGGGCTCTTGGAATCTCTTCTACTAAACAATGTAATCTTGTTGGAGTTTGGAATCATGCCTCCTGCTCTGTGGAACAGCATCTCCTGGAGATTTGGATGGCCCAATCATATTCACTTGTCTCAAGACGTTAAAAACCTGGGTGTTCCCCCCAAGTATTTGGGTTGGGATAGATAACCTCAATAGTGAGTGGGGTCAAGTGTTTGGACGGCTAGATGGCAGAAGGCTCTCTCGGATGCCATCTAACAATCTGCTGAGGCTTTGTGCACCCATTGCAATGGCCCTAGTATAGGTGGTCCTTGACTTACCACCACAATCAAGCCCAACATTTATGTTGCTGAGTGAAACATTTGTTAAATGAGGTCTGTCCCATTTTATGACCATCCTTGCCCCTTCCCTTGTTAGGGGAATTATTGCAGTCATTAAATTAGCAACATGGTTGTTAAGTGAATCTGGATTCCCCATTGACTTTTGCTTGTCAGAAGGTTGCAAAAGATGACCACATGAGCTCCTGGGATGCTGCAACCGTCATAAATGTGAATCAGTTGCCAAGCAGATGAATTTTGATTAGGGGGATGCTGCAGTGGTCATAAGTGTGAAAAATGATCCTAAATCACTTTTTTCAGTGCTGTTGTAACTAATGGACTAATGGAAATGTTGTAAGTTGAGGTATATGAAACAAAGAAAGAGAAGTACAGAGAAAGAATGGGTGCCAGAAACAACAAAACACAGAAGAGAAAGCAATCCAACTTATTAGAAACAGAAAGCGTGCAAAGATGGGTGTCAGAAATGGAAAAGAACAAAAGTTGGCCATCACTATCACAGAGATTGGATCGTCGTATTATTTGATCATTTGCCAAATTTAGAATAATGGTGCCGTGAGGGTAGGCCATTTCCCTTTTGCCTCATGGTCTTTTGGTGATATGACACAATTCTGTTAGCGAGCATGATTGTGACAGATGGTAGGAGATCAAATGACTGGGTTGTGTATATTTTGTAAAAGCAATTAGCTGCAACACACACAACTGTATTGAACCGAAGAAGACGAATAGATCCCTAGATGAGCATCTGGCATTGATCTTGTGGAAAACCGTCAATGAAGAATTCACCAAAAAGAGTAATGCTTCTTTAGTTTTGCATCAATAGACCTCTCCTTCAGGTGGCAGAGAGTGGGGCTACTTTTCTGCTCAGTGTATTTCTTCGTGCCAAAAAAAGGAAAAAAGGAAAAAAAGAAGGCACAATTGATGTGAGTTGACATCCACCAGGGATAGTAATGAGTCATAGTCTCTCTCTGTCTGTCTGTCTGTCTTGTACTGCTGTGCGTTGCCAGATTCTATTTATGACAAGCTGTTACAATGTTAAAACACATGGGATTGCAAGAAATATTTTTTGAGATTCAGATGCCAACCTACACACAACGGGAACAGCTAACTTTTGAGTTGCCAAATGTTCGGTGTCTCTTGTCAGTGTTTTTCCAGAGATCATTCTTGAAATGTAAAAAAAAGATGTTGCGACTCTGGAAAGAGTGCAGAGAAGAGCAACAAAGGTGATTAGGGGACAGGAGAAGAATGGTTGCAAGAATTGGATATGTCTTGGATAGTTAAAGAAGGGTTAGGGGTGACGTGATAGCAGTCTTCCAATATCTAAAGGGTTTCAATAAAGAAGATGGAGTCAAACTATTATCCAAAGCACCTGAAGGCAGAAGAAGAAATTGATGGAAACTAATTAACTAATCAATGGATGGAAACTAATCAAGGAGAGAAGCAACTTAGAACTAAGGAGGAATTTCCTGACAGTTAGAACAATTAACCAGTGGAACAACTTGTCTCCAGAAGTTGTGAATGTTCCAACACTGGAAGTTTTTAAGATATTGAACAACCATTTATCTGAAATGGTATAGAGCTGAGAAGACTTCCATGGTCTCTTTCCAACTCTATTAATTTGTTAAATACGAATGCAGCCTTCTTTGGAATGGACACACACAATCTTCACGCTCCAATCTTCACACAGTGCCATGCCCCTGTTAGAATCTGACTCTGAGAGGGAGGTTGAACAGCTGACAGGAGTGGGAGTGTGGGTCTGGAGGTTGTGGAGGAAACTGGGGAAGGGCACAGGCCAGCTGGGCATTAAGGGGAAGACTCAGGCCCACCTCCTCTTCATCCTAGGACACGCAAGGAGGAGTGGATAATGGAGAAATGTGAATGGCATTGTCTACGGGGCAGGAAAGGGCCTTGATCCCCTTCATGGGCTGCAGCTGTGAGGACTGTTTAAAAGGACAAACTGCGCATGGGCCAGTGCCGGAAGCAAAGCGTGAAAATATTTCTAGTCTGTCCGTTCTTATCTGAGTTCTGGTGTCCTTCCCAGTATGTGTATTTTGATATCTGTGGACGTCTTCAAGCCCTTATCCTGCCTGGTCTCCTTAATTGCTTCAGTGTGGTTTTTTTTTTCTATTTATAATTTATATGCATTTTGAGTTTGAACAGAAGTTCTTCCTTTTCAAACTGTTTGTGGGGGAGTTTTTTCTCCAGTCAATGATATTTGGACCTTTGAAGCCAAGTTGAAGGAATGAAAGGGACTTCACCTGTTTTTGTGACTTTGTTGCTTTTGTATCCCACCCTGGATCATCACACGCACTTACTTTTGAGCAAAATCCATTTATCTCAGTGCAGTTGCTTAAGAATGTGGTGGCCTCATACAGCACCATGGCATGGAATTGATTCATTTACTACAAACCCATGGGCAGTCATTTTTAATTATTTATTTTATTTAGCATGCAGTCCTGGGTATCACAGTATTTGGGATGTTATCTTTTCAACTTTCACGACCTTGCAAGGATGAATCCCACATGTGGATTTTTTGGGAGGGGGTTAAAAAAATTTAAAAAGTCAAGAGAGTTACTACAACTAAGCTACAATTACAATAGAAGCTCCAACCTATGGTTTCAATTACATGGTTATGGATACAGTCCTAATTTTTAGACACCCCTTGAGGAAATCTGTGAACAAATTCTTTTTCTTTCCTCTCTGTTAATTTCCAAGGTTGCCTTTTCTGATTGGCACTAAGAAAAGTGGATTTCCAATGCCTCAAAAGTTCTTTCCCTCATCACCTCACAGATTTTGTTCTTCTACTACATTTTACAAATACTCTAGAATCCCTTTCTAGGTGGATCTGTCTAGATGGGTGTTGTATATTAAACTTGACTTTATTGTGGTGAAATGTAACATATCTCAGCCTTACTCTATTGCTACCCTAGTTGTTCTTCCTGGAAAACATCCATAAGAAGAATTTGCTCATGATTAAAGCCCATGGGACAAAATGGAAGGATGAGTTTCCTACACAGAATTACTTCTGACACCCGAAAATGAATTCCTGATGTGGAACATCATCTTGAGTATGGTGTAGGTTTCATCATCTGCTGCTGAGAATATCTTGGGACAAGGTCTAAGAAAAACAGCTGGTGTAGTCTGAAGTATGAATGACAACAATTGCCACCACGCTTAGGTGCCCACAACTTTTTCCTTCAAATCTGCAGGACATTCCTTGTTAAATCCAGCCAAGGGCACTAACAGTAACAGATGGTTTGCATCTTGTAAAACTAGCTTATAAAAACATCGGAATCTTTCTCCTTTTTAAAAAAGAGTTTTCTCTTTAAAAGTTAGCATTTTATACAAAACCATGGTGCTATTAATACTTTTGAAAGATCCAGATGTGACTCCTACTCACTGAGGAAATGCAAATCGTGCATTAGCTCCATTTCAGAAATAAAACTTAATGCAATCAGTACATACTTTTTACACATCCAAAAGAGTTGGGACAAACATCCATCAATCTGTTTTGGCCCCCACTGAATTAAAGGCCACCCACCTAATCCCCAATTATTATTATTATTATTATTATTATTATTATTATTATTATTATTATTATTATTATTAGCTTTAAAATATTTGTGTGCTGCTTTTCAACATAGCTGAAGTGCTACAATTTGCATCACATATCCAGAGATCTAGTTTCACTGCTCAAGAGGTACAATTTAAATTTTTTAATCCAGGCATGTTCAGTCAAGACCAAGTGTCTAAATTTGGCCATTCCCTTTACATGACTGGCCTCTATAACACTATTGCTATTGAATGTATGCTCTTCTCTTTCCAAAGTTATCTACTTGGGAGATACAGTTCAAGCATTCCAATGTTTGAAGATCTGATTTGTCATGCCCCTGTCAGAGTCTGAATCCAAGGAGGAAGACGAACAGCTGATTGCAGAACACAATGGTGGTGATGCTGTCTATTTTGACACACACCCATCACATTTCATTTGTTGTGATTTTAAAACCACATCACTGGAAGCCTCAAGGTTCATCACAGGAAACTGTGGCCACAAAAGACTCCTACCCAAACCCAGCTGAACCTCTGATGTTAATCTGTTATAGAATGTAGAAAATAAAATAATTGAGTTGGAAGATTCCTTGGAGGTCTTCTAATCTAACTCCCTACTTGAGCAGGATACCATATCCCATTCAAGACAAATGGCTGTCCAGTTTCTTCTTGAAAACCACATCCACAACTTCCTGAAGTAAACCAATCTGTCATGCCCCTGTTGGAGTCGGAATCTGAGGAGGAAAATGAACAGTTCACAAGGAGTGGGAGTGTGACTCCATTGGCTGTGGAGGAAACTGGGGAAGGGCAAAGTCCAGCTGGGGAGAGGGAGTTCAGAGGAAGGGAGAGGGAGTTCAGAGGAAGACCCAGGCCTACCCCCTCTTCATCCTAGGGCATGCAGGGAGGAATGGAGAGGAAGAGAGCAATGTGGGTTGCGTGGCTTATGGGGGAGGAAAGGGCCCTGATTCCCTTCATTAGCCACACCTGGGAATGAGAGTTTAAAAGAGACGCATGCTGAGTGCAGCAGCTTCTGGGAGCAAACGTGAGTTTATCTTGTGTTGTCGTGGCTTATCTGTATTCCTGGCATCCTCCCAACCGTGTGGAGTTATTGCCGTGCCTTCACATGTGGAATTCTTGCTCCTGCCCTGTCGGACTAATTACCTCATTTTGCCTTGCTTGGACTTATAGTTACAGTTTTTGTTGACCACGTTTTGACTTGATTCTCTGCAGCCAAAGACTGTTCCTGGGAGAGTTTTTCTCCAGCCAGAAGTTAACCAGGACATTGGGGGCAAAGTTGGAGCTAATAAAGGGACTCCTACTGATTACCTGACTGTGTTGCCTTTGTGCCACACCCTGGGTCATCACATGATTTGAATTATCAACATAATTTGAAGAATCCAGTCAAGTTGATGAATTCTTAGCAATAGCAAGTTTGGTTGGAAAATTCTACATCTGAAAGGTATCTAGGTTGAAGCTGACATAACACTAGATCAAGCTTCCCCAGTAGTAATGTATAATTTTCAGAGTTGGACTATAAAGAAGGCTAAGTGCTGAATAATTGATGCTTTCAAAGTGTGGTGTTTGAGAAGACTTGAGTGTCCCTTGGGCTGCAAAGGAGATCAAATTAGTCAATCCTAAAGGAAACCAAACCAGACTATTCTTTGGAAGGACAGATCTGAAGCTGCAGCTCAAATACTTTGGCCATCAAACAAGAAGAGAAGAGTCCTTGGAAAAGATCCTGGTGTTGGGAACCATTGAAGGCAAAAGAAGAAGTGGGCATCAGAGGGTACTGTAGATATAGTGTCATCAACACAAGGAACATGAATTTGGGCAAACTATGGGAGGCAGTAGAGTACAGGTGGGCCTGATGCGCTATGATCCATGGGGTCATGAAGAGTCAGACATGACTTAGTGACTGAACAACGACAGGCTCAAGCTCCAGATTTGCCTCCCCTGCTTTAGTATCTGGATTCTCTGAGTGGCCATACAGAGGCCACTTTTAAACCCATAAATAGAACATGAACACTTTCAATTTCCATATAAACCTTCTATGGCTCTTAATTTTGGGGGGGGCTTAACAACATAGAGAAACATTACATTCTGCAAATGTGCTCAGAAATAAATATTACTGAATTTCATATAACGTACCTTGAAAAAAATATGTATGTATGTATGTATGTATGTATGTATGTATGTATGTATGTATGTATGTATGTACAAGGAATATCTTTTAATGGAAATGTTAAAAGTCAGATACTGAAAAATCAAGGCAGGCATTGGTCTTCTGAACCTGTGGCCAATGGTTGCAGCTTGCCTCAATGAGTAACAATCATTCAGTAGTGGGCTTGTTATCCACTGAATCAATTTGGAGCTCCGTTTTACTTAATAAGGACTTCAAATAGAGTTCCAATGAAGTGAATTGTCTTTTTGAGATCTGCTCAGTATGAATAGAATAGAATAGAATAGAATAGAATAGAATAGAATAGAATAGAATAGAATAGAATAGAATAGAATAGAATAGAATAGAATAGAATAGAATTCTTTATTGGCCAAGTGTGATTGGACACACAAGGAATTTGTCTTGGTGCACATGCCCTCAATATACATAAAAGAAAAGATACACTTGTCAAGAATCATAAGGTACAACATTTAATAATAGTCATAGAGTAAATCATAAAGTATACAAGCAACAAAGTTACAGTCATACAGTCACAAGTGGGAGGGGATGGGTGATAAGGAGTGATGAGAAGATTAACAGTAATAGTAATGCAGACTTTGTAAATAATTGGACAATGTTGAGGGAATTATTTGTTTAACAGAATGAGGGTGTTCGGGGAAAAACTGTCCTTGTCTCTAGTTGTTCTGGTGTGCAGGGCTCTATAGCATCATTTTGAGGGTAGGAGTGGAAACAGTTTATGTCCAGGATGTGAGGGGTCTGTAAATATTTTCACAGCCCTCTTTTTGACTCGTGCAGTATACAGGTCCTCTATTGAAGGCAGGTTGATAGCATTTTTTTTTCTGCAGTCCTAATTACTCTCTGAAGTCTGTGTCTGTCTTGTTGGGTTGCAGAACCAAACCAGACAGTTATAGAGGTCCAGATGATAGACTCAATAATTCCTCTGTAGAACTGGATCAGCAGCTCCTCAGGCAGTTGGAGCTTTCTGAGTTGGCACAGAAAGAACATTCTTTGTTGTGCTTTTTTGATGACATTTTTGATGTTAGGTGTTCATTTTAGGTCTTGATTAGCACACCAGAAGTTCAGAAAAAAATGAAAATACCATGAAATGAAGACCACAGCTGGATAATGCATTTAAGGAGTGCTGTTTTATATGGAATCTGTGTCACCTAGTCCACAATTTGTTTTCTCTCTTGGTTCAATTTTGGCTTCAGAGAGATCTTGCAAAACTTCCAAAGACTTCAGCCCACATTTCTTAGGAAGCTGAAAACAAACATGGGTACATTTGTAGAGGCTATTAACCCAAGGATTTTTCTTATTTTTTAAAATAGAATGCTTGCTCTCATTTCTTTTTAAATCTTAATGCAGAATTGTCTTTCATATTCAACTTCTAGCAAAGTTGGTGGAGGCAAGGAAAAATGATTGTGAGGTTCATACCTACCTAACTGAGCAGAACATTGAATTAACATGATAAATGAGGGTGCTAGAAGGATGGAATTAGTCAATGATAGTCTCTCATATCTCTGACTCCACTCTACAATTAAAAACAATAACAACAGAACCCTTGTCTATCTCTGATCCATTGTTGGCCTCCTTCTATTTCCTAGAATTACAATGACAGTTGAAATTGTAATACTTCAAATGTGTTGATTATGGTGATTTTGAGCCCACTAGGGTATGACCACTCAATAGATAATTGACTATGTCTTTTCAGATATGATTTACATTAATGATCCCTGAGTGTGTTTGTCTATGTATTATATTATCTGATCAGCTGCTTCCTTTAATAAGAACTCAGTAACTGAGAAAACTGAATATTTTTGGATTTCTTGTGAGGATCTGAACCCTTAAAAGGGACATACAGTGGACTAAGGTTTGCTCCACTGGCTGTTTCTCTCTCTTTTGGTTTACTTTCTTTTTAAAGGAACACACAGAAAGAGGGAGAAATGGAATGAAACAATTACCAGGTAAATCAAGAAACCTTTGTCTCTAGACAGAATGTAGAAGAAAATACTTACTGTCACTGGCATAATTTCCAGTTTTGGACTGCTTTTATCCTCCAGCAAAATAATAAATTATAAAAAGGACAAGATACACTGTTGCCATTCCATAAAGTTAAGTAAGCAGAATCATAACTCTCGTTTTCTCTCTGTGTTTGTCTCAAAATAATAATATTTTGAGAGAAAGATAATGGACTCCCCTGTCCGGCCGTGTCTGATGTTAGGATGCTTATGTGCTTATGTCTGTTCCTTAGCTGAGGGAGCTAGCATTTTCCAAAGACATTTTTGTGGTCAATGTAGCCAACATGACTATACACCAAGGTGCATGGAACACTGTTATCTTCCCATCAAAGTGGTACCATTTATCTACTCACAATTGCATGCTTTCGAACTGCTAAGTTGACAGGAGGTAGGGCATGTAACAGGACATGGCACTCGGATCTCAAACATGGGCTGTCACAGGTGGTATTCAGCAGGTTCTGACCAGTTCTGGAGAACCGGTAGAAGAAATTTTGAGTAGTTTGGAGAACCCACAAATGCCACTTTTGACTGGCCCTGCCCCCATCTATTCTCTGCCTCCCGAGTCCCAGCTAATCATCTGGCTCTTCTTTTGTTGCCCTACACAGGAGAACGGAGCTGGAAAACAGGTTGGTGGAGTGGGGAGGGAATGGGGATTTTGCAGTAACCTTCCCCTGCCACACCCACCAAGTCACGCCCACTAAGCCGTGCCACGCCCACCAAGCCACACCCACAGAACTGATAGTAAAAAAATTTGAATCCCACTACTGGGCTGTCAGCTTTCCAGCTGACAAAATCAGTGTCTTTAACTGCTGAGCTCCCTCTAATTTGAGATAACTGTGGAAAGTATTGTCCCAAATATCCAAGGAGGACCTAATGCGCATCACTGGGTAAGAGTATGAGCCAATACTGAATTATTATACAAATGATGAGCTCTCATAACTCAATGTAATGATTCACCTGGAGCAATTTTGAAAGAATTTTCTAGAATTTGCCTGCACGTTCAGTTCTCCATTTATATCTGGAGTTACCACGTAGTGATAAGGGGGTTGTGTGACTTTTCCTCAGTGCTTGACAGGAAAACAGATTGTGAAGTAGGAGAGAGCAACCAATGTTGTTTATGAAGGAGAAAGTTGCTTTTGGGTCCACTCGGAAAGGATGTTCATCACTACTCATGATGACTATCATGGAATGTTGTTGAGATTCCCGGAGGAGCAAGAGACAACTCAGTTCAGATAGTTTATGTGAGAGAAAGAAGATGAAGACGGCTCGTCCCTACTAGTTTCCAGAGTATATGATTTCTGGAGATGATTGTTTGCTTTAGTTTGGCAAGATTCCATCTATGGGTGAGGATCAATAAAGAAATATGTTTGGAAGAATCACAATGTGTCTTTCTTGGTTTTTGAAGGCTGACAGATCAATAACCACAACTGTTACCTTTTATGGAAGACTTCTAGTTGAAACAGAGTTGACTTCTCATTTTTATTTTCTTCTGCATCACCCCCAAAAGAGGACACTGTTTTGACTTTTTCCATTCCAAAGAGGATGACATTCCAATGTTATTATTTCTACCCAGCATATTTATTGCTATTAGCAGTGTCATATTCCAATTGTGCCAGCTAAATAGCATGTTGTTTGATAGCAAGTCTATTAAAATCACAATACTTTAGCTGCTGTAATAACAACTTCTACCAGCAATCAAGGTTTGCTTCTCCATTTTTGTAGCCGACATTATGTGGCAGTTTAATTCATTGTACACCAATTTCAGTTGTGCATTAATTATATGTTTCTGCACAGTAATTAACTAATCACTATGTCACTCCCTTCCTATTATGAAGAACCTCATTAATTCAAGACAGAATGCCTGATGCCTGGTGCCATTTTTATCACTCTCTCTTTTGGCTCTCACCCCCACCCTCTCTCTTTCTTTTTTTAATCATTTTTGCTGCTTCTTGACTTATAATCAAATATGAAATTCATGTATTTTTAAATACTTTCTCAAGTCCTTTTTTCCCCTCTAAAAAATTCATTGTGCCATGCCATCCTTTAAAATAATCTTTATTCATTATGCATTCCTTTGCCTTGAAATCAAAAGCTATTACAATAAACCCTGCATCTTGCTTTCTGTATGGCAATGGGAATGCTGTGTCAACATTGATGATTTAATCCTCCTGTCTCCTCCCTTCCCCCAGCAGGTCTGCTGGAACGAGAACAAGAATCTAAAATGCAAACTTTACTGCAAGGTGAAGAGTTTCATTTACTCTTGCTTAAGATGGTTGTTTCCCACAGTGCTAGGATGTTAATAGAATAAATGATTACAAAAGACAATGCAGCCTAATCATAACTTTCCAAGAGCAGATGTTGACACTTCTGCAGCCTGAGTAAATTTTTTTACAAGGAATGGGAAATGATCCTGAGTGTTGACTTGACCAACAGGTTGACCCAGATGTTTTCAACTGCATTTCAAGGAGGGGAACAAATGTTTGCTAGCTTTCCTCGATTATCCTTGTACTTAAGCATCTCAGGACAGGACAAGAAGCAACATGTGGAAGATTATTAAAGAGAGATCCATCCTAGAACAAAGAAGAAATTTCCTGACAGTGAGAACAATTACTCAGTGGAATAATTTACTTCAGGAAGTTGTGGATGCCCCATCATTGGAGGTTTTCAAGAAGAAACTAGACAGTCTTGAATGGCATAGGGTCTCCTGCTGAAGGAGGGAGTTAGATTAGAAGGCCTCCAAGGAATCTTTCAACTAAATTATTTTATTTTCTATCTTCTATAAGAGCTTAACATCAGAGGTTCAGTTGGGTTTGGATCATAGGAGTGTTTTGTGCCAGTTTCCTGTGATGAACATCGAGGTTTCCAGTGATGTGGTTTTAAAATCACTGCAGATGAAATGTGATGAGTGTGTGTCAAAATAGACAGCATCACCACCATTGCATTCTGTAATAGTATAAAATGGCTTCCCAAAAAGAAGAAAGTCTCACTTTGCTGGTTAAGATGACGAACATTTCCAGAGGGTGTATGAAGCCACTGAACTCCCATCTTGTTGACCTACTTCAAAGAGGTACCTCAATTACAAGGACTGAGGTTGTCAATTACAAGGACTGATCTGGCTTGAGCAATAGCACTTAGACTTATATAACACTCCATACTTGTTTACAGCACTCTCTGGGTGGTTTATAATGTTGGCATATTTCCCCCAACAATCTGGCTGCTCATTTTACTGACCTGGGAAGGATGGAGGCTGGACCAGTCTTGAGCCTGCCAGGATTGAACTCAGGCCATGGGCAGAGTTAGACTGCAATACTATATCCTAACCACTGTGCCACCAGGGCTCTGAGAAAAGTAGGTCCCACACACATGTATGCACAGAAACCATGCCTTGTGAGTGATGCAAAATGTTTAGTGATGCTGCTGAGAAATGGGAAAGGATACTTCGACCCAACCTTTGTTGAAGTGAAGGGTTTCTAAGAAACCATGTTGAACCAAACGTTTACACGAGTGAAGCATACAATCTCAGGATCTGTTTTGTCATATAACAGCTAGTCCACATGGCATTTCCTCAAATACTTATTTTCCTAATGGTTCATAAGTCATCTTTGCTGCCTAATGGTCAGTTTGGCTACTTCTGCAATGGCTTTGCCTGGATAGCAGGAAAAATGATTCCTTCTGTCATTGGACAGCTGTTCTGCCTCATGTTGTACTATTTGTCTAGTTTTTGCACAAATGACTATGCACTCTTACTGCTGCATGGTAAATTTTCTGGATGAGGCTAGTCTTCTGTCAATGTACTTTCTATTTATTGATTTGTTGGTTTGCCTGAGGTGCAGAAGAGAGAAAGCTACTCCCTTTTTGTGGGCTTTGAGGAGTTAAGTTCAGCTTTAATAGCATGGCATGCATAGCACCCATTAGATGCTACCACAAGAAAGTCAAAGAGCACTTAATGTTCAATTTTCAAAGCAAGTAGCATTCTGACAGAAGATCCTTCCCTTTAATTGCAATGCCTCCTATGAAGATGAGTTTATATCAATACTGATAGTTCAACACAAGACACTAGGTTTACACACATGTTATTTCAACACTCACCCAATCTGTTCTGTGTTTAGGGTGAAACTTGAACTGGCTGCTGCCATTTCTGAAGATGCTTATTGCCAAGAGTAGGGGTCTTCAAACTTGACAGCTTTAAGACGTGTGGACTTCAACTCTCAGAATTCCTCCTCGAATCATGTTAGCTCAGGAATTCTGGGAGTTGAAGTTCACAAATCTGAAGCTTGCCAAGTTTGAAGACTTTTGCCAAGAGTGATATGGAGGGGAAAAATGGTAGCTATCAGAAAGGCAAGCATATTATTGCTGGCCAAAACTGTCTGTATGCTGTAATTGTTCTGCTCCAATATAAAGAATAACAGAAGCCGCTGGTCTGGCTGCAAAAGTCCACCTTTAACCTCACTTAAGGACCCAGAGATCTTCTGGGTTAGCTTAATGAAGTGGAATAACTGTGGGGTCCTTGGTGCTTTCTAAGCTTGGTTGTTTTGTTGCAGACATTTGATGACCAAACTAGTCAACATCATCAGTGCTGGTAGAGAGTGGGGTTCTGTCTCATTTTATATAGTGGAATAAGCTTATGGTCACAAAGGTCCCTATTTCCTCTTTCCCCATTTCCCCCACACTGGGATTTAAGGAAAACCTTTCAATCTTGAAATCAGTGGTATCAACACCCTTCCCATCCTACCTTTGTGTACACCAGTGCTCAGAAAGGCTGCACCATAAAATTGTTGGAAGCTACTCAGTCAGCTCCCCATAAGCTTATTTACTTCTGTTCTCTGATCTTGACACATCCTTCCATCAGCTGTATTTGTTGTAAATAGAGCAAAACACACCAGTGAGATGTCTTTCTGCATCTTAACATAAGGGCTTTCTTTAATCTTTACATATAATGGTCTTATAGCTGCCATCAAATTGGGTCTAATGTAAAAAAATTAAACTAAATATCCTATAGTCTACTTAGGCAAAACACCCACACAATTTTTTCAAAAAGCAGAGCTTCCAAAAACACGGTTAAAATTTATTTCAGGGAAAACTAGCTTTGGTTTGCAAAAAATACTTCCCAACCCCATTTCTGCTAGTATATGTCATCAATGATTACTGTTTCTTTGGTAACACAGAGAGGTATTTTGTGATCAAAACACATCGTTAAGATTTCAAGCCCAAGTCAGAAAATGAGAGTTTAACATTCAGAAAAGATAGTTTGCAAATAGCAAGCTAATACTGAGCCATTCTTCTTAAAAAGGAGCTGTTTTTCAAGCTTGGAGAAATTGATGATCCTGCCATGTTTTTATTTAAACCAGAGTGTTCTTGAAATAAGAAGTCTGAGTCGCAGTGCACAACTCTGCTCATTTTTCTTTTCTTTTCTTTTCTTTTAAAAAAATTACATTTGTTTATTCTCAGTATTTAGTGGCCCACATAAACACCTGCCCTATAAAGAAATGACATTTTGTATTTATTTGAATGGAAAGAGGCTATAACTGGAAAACAAAGGCAAACTTACTTGTATAACCAGCAAACCATTATCAAGCAAATAATAATAATTCAACCAGAAATTGGGTTTTTTTTTAAAAAATGTGACCTTGTAACATCCGGTTATCTTTATTGTTTACTGTTATAGTACATGCACATTTGTACATGCTAAATTGTTTAAAAACAGCACTAGAAGAAAAGTGCTGCAAGCCAACCAATTAGTTTTAGTTTGAACTCAGGAGAAAAACACACAGGAGAATGATCAAAAAGCTGCCCTTTCATTCTTCCTCCACTAATTAAAGACATTTCCCCCAATAGTTAGCTCATATTTTATATTGAAACTGGTTCATCACCACCATCCAGAAACCTAACTAAATGTAAGGTGGGAGATAAATGTAAGGTCCTTATCTGTTTTACTAGATGGATGCAACTGGTATGTTTGTTGGCAAAGTTGTCTTGCATCTGGATGCGATGTTTAGACTGTATAGACTAGGCCAGAGGAGGTAAAGCCAGTAGCAAGTCAGAAGTTTGTATCAAGAAGTGATCGTCATTCACTGTCTTGGCTTCTCCTGAGCATAAGATCAGAATCAATCAGACTAGAGCCAGAAGGGACCTCGGAGGTCTTCTAGTCCAACCCTCTGTTCAAGCAGGCGACCCTATTCCATTTCAGACAAGTGGCTGTCCAGTCTCTTCTTAAAAGCCTCCAGTGTGGAAGCGCCCACAACTTCTGGAGTCAAGCTGTTCCACTGGGTAATTGTCCTCATTGTTAGATAGTTTCTCCTTAATTCCAGGTTGCATCTCTCCTTGATGAGTTTCCATCCATTATTTCTTGTCTTGCTTTCTGGTGCTCTGGAAAATATGTCGATCCCCTCTTCCTTTGAGAGCCTCTCTAATACGGGAATACTGCTATCATGTCACCCCCAGTCCTCCTTCTTTTCTCTAGACTAGCCATACTGAGTTCCTGCCACCGTTCTTCAAATAGTTTTAGTCTCCAGGCCCTTAATCGCCTTGGTTGCTTTTCTCTGCACTTTTTCCAAAGTCTCATTTTTGTAATGTGTTGTCCAAAACTGGATGAAATGCCTGGGAGAAGGAGATATGGATAATCTTCTCCCCTTACTGTATTGAGTTATAAAACTGAACCTTTACTATTTTCCCCATTAAAATAGAACAAATGCAAGATAGTGGGGTGAGGTTACTTTTGGAGTACCCCTGTATGTTATTGGTTGAAAGGTAATGTAGTGGGGGAAAAAAGATCCTTCTATACGGAATAAGGATATAAGCAGAGGTGGTATTCAGCAGGTTCTGACCAGTTCTAGAGAACCAGTAGTGGAAATTTTGAGTAGTTTGGAGAACTGGCAAATACCATCTCTGACTGGCCCGCCCTCGTCTCTTCTTTGCCTCCCAAGTTCCAGCTGATCGGCTGGGTCTTCTTTGGTTGTCCTGCACAGGAGAACGGAGCTGGAAAGCAGGTTAGTGGGGTGGGGAGGGAATGGGGATTTTGCAGTATCCTTCCCAGAGATGGTATTCAACAGGTTCTGACCAGTTCTGGAGAACCAGAAGTGGAAATTTTGAGTAGTTTGGAAACCGGCCAATCCCACCTCTGACTGGCCCTGCCCCCATCTATTCTCTGCCTCCCGTTGAGTCCCAGCTGATGGGCTGGGTCTTCTTTGGTTGCCCTGCACAGGAGAACAGAGCTGGAAAGCAGGTTAATGGGGGTGGGGAAAGAATGGGATTTTGCAGTATCCTTCCCTCAGGAGTGAGGAGGGAATGGAGATTTAATAGTATCCTTCCCCTGCTACACCCACCAAGCCATGCCCACCAAGTCACAACGTGTCCACCAAGCCATGCCCACAGAACTGGTAGTAAAAAATTTTTGAATCTCACCACTGGATATAAGAAAACACATTTTGGGAAGGGGGCATATTAAAATAGATGTATTAATTTGATTGGCATGGATGTTAAATGGTGGTCTCAGCACCACCAGACAGATGATGAGGGGAGGATGGGCCATTCACGAGTGTTCACGAGACAGGATTAACTAGAGTAGGTTTTGCTTAGATTTCCTGTGCTAGCCCAACTTAATGCCACAAAGTTGGCATCACCTAACCAGCAGCCCTGATGTAATTAAATGACATAAAGAAGTTCCTTACATAACTGAATAGAAAGCCGTGGGCATGTCTAAGCCACTCTAAAAGAAGATTCAATTATATTCTCAAAAGTTCTAATTAATAGATGCAATAAGCAGGCCATTCGTACTGACTGCTAAAAGTTTCATTTGTAATAACCGTTGTCTACCAATCCTTTCGGGCAATAGAAGAAAAAATAATCCAGTGTAAATGTTTAGGTACATTTTAAAATTAGATAGCCTTATTTAGACAGCTTTAATGCATTTTTCCCCTGCTTTAAACACCTCTTCAAATAATACACCAGAAACCATGCAGGCTTTTTAGCATAGCTCCTCGACCCAAGCTGGAAAAATCATACAAATTCAGCCTCATCGGACCCAGCCTCATCCAAGCAAGTAATTTTGAGCATTACTTAGTATGTTTGAGGCTGAATGGTCAGTGAATTTGAATTAATTTCACGGAATTTCTCAACTGCTCCATGCACCTATTCAGTTCCTGGTTTACATGTTCAGCCCAAAAATATGCAGGAATACATCTCTCTCCCATTACCATATAACTTTTCACGTACACCCTTCCTTATGTGCCCCAGTTGTGTAAGCAATTTTACACAGACACACACGCCCATTAGCTCGGAGTACCTTTTTTTCCTCTAATACAGGTAGTCCTCGACTTACAACCTCGACTTGAGCCCAAATGGCTAAATGAAACATTTGTGAAGTATGTTAAGTGACTTTTGCCCCATTTGATGACTTTTCTTGCCCCAGTTGTGAAATGAATATTTCAGTTGTTAAGACAAGAGCATGGCTGTTAAGTGAACCTGGCTTTCCCATTGACTTCAAAAGGTTGTAGGAACCTGTTGTGGTTAGCCGGCAGCAGGTACAGCTGGCTGAGGAGAGCGAGGACTCGGATGAGGGGCCGGGACCATCAGGGAGTGGACTGCTGCCTTCAGGGATTGTGGGGGCTGGCAGCAGTGATGAGGAGGTTCCCGAGGAGCCTGTGCGTGTGAGCGCAGGATGATTCGTAGAAGAGAACAGCTGGAGCAGCACAAGCGACTCGGGAGTAAGGATGCAACGTAATGGACCCTCCCTCCAGGGAACATAAGCCTGGTTTCAAAAGGTTTTTTGCTTTTGCAGAAAGCAAAAACATTCTAAGGACTCAGCATTGTGTGTGGAGACTCTGGCTTATCTGAAGAATTCTATCAAGGCTTTTCTGGTTGGACTAATTGGCTGCAAGCCATCTTTTATCTACAAAGAAGTTTATTTGTAGATTAAAGCTGTGAAGGTTTGAGTTGCTGCGTTTGTTTGGGATTTTCTTGCTGGTAACAGGTTTGGGTCAGAACAGAACCGTCATGAATAGGAACCACTTGCCAAGCATATGAAATTTGATCACGTGATCACAGGGATGTTGCAACAGTCGTAAGGGTGAAAAATAAGTCACACCACTTTTTTTCCGTGCTATTGTAACTTTGAGCGGTAGGAGCAGTGCAGTGGCCTAGAGGTAGAGCTCTTGTCTCACAAGCAGGAAGCTGTGAGTTCGATCCTAGGTAGAGGTGGATATTTCTCTCTCTGGGCACAATGAGAATATATTTGCTGAACAAAACTCCACATTGGCAACAGGAAGGGCATCCAGCCATTAAACACTGCTAGCTCCATTCAATGGGCCAGACTCCACCCCTGCAAGGGATTATGGGGTCATTAAAGGAAGATGATGATGATTGTAACTTTGAGCAGTCAGTAAATGAACTGTTGTAAGTCAAGGACTACCTTTATATCGATTTCATGTGCATTTGCCTTTTAATGTACCGTATTTCCCTGAAAATAAGACCCAGCCAGAAAATAAGCCCTAGCATGATTTTTCAGGATGCTCGTAATATAAGCCCTATCCCAAAAATATGCCTTTTAAGATTGTCAGCCAGACAGACATATTTAGTACCGTATTTCCCTGAAAACAAGACCTAACCAGAAAAATAAGCCCTAGTCCATCTTTTGGAGCAAAAATTAATATAAGATCCAGTCTTATTTTTTAAGGGAAACACTGTATATACTTGTAATAATGTATAAATCTTGAAGTTCTGATGCACATTGACATCCTGAGTTAACTTACATATATTCTCATTTCAATTTCTCATCAAAGTGCTTTGAAAAATATATTGCCAGAATTATTGATGATTCCACACATACACGCAGAAACACTCTGCACACCATGATATCCTTTTGCTGCTGGATCCAATCCTTCACTTACTCATTTCCATACTATATGGAAATGTTCTGTGATGATCTATGACATTACTATCATCCTTCATTTGAAGCCAAAAATATTTGCTTGTCTGTTACAAATATATTTACTTATTCTGAAGCATCTCTTAATGAGTTGTTTTGTCAGTAGAAGCTGTGGTGTTATCCTGATACAACTCTTGAATAATAAATAAGCCTAGCCCAGTAACAGAGAGAGGCTATGCAAGTCTAGGCAAAGAGAAACAGCAGTCGCAAAGAAATGAGTCATCAAGAAGAACGTTTCAAGAAGAGCAAGAAACCGGGGTCCAACTTCAGAGATTAGACTGCAACACCTAAACTTACCAACACAAATACACAAGAAGCTTCCATAAAGTTTTAAAAACCTGGGTTGTGCTCTCAGGTCTGGAGTGTTACACGCACCAAGAGCCCCACACCTGACTACATTGATAACAGGTCAGATAACTTGCTTAGTATGTACTTCAAATGAGACAGGTTAATGTTTTTATTGTTTTAACGCTTGTTACTGTTTTTACAAAAAAAGGAGGGGAGACACGGTGGTTCAGTGGCTAAGAAGCTGAGCTTGTTGATCAGAAAAGTCAGCAGTTTGGCAGCTCGAATCCCTAGTGCTGCAAACCGAGTGAGCTCCCATTACTTGTCCCAGCTTCTGCCAACCTAGCAGTTTGAAAGCATGTAAAAATGCAAGTAGGAAAATAGGGACCCCTTTGGTGGGAAGGTGCAATGAGCCTTGACATTTAGTCATGCTGGCCACATGACCATGGAGACGTTTTTGGACAGCGCTGGCTCTTCAGCTTTGTAATGGAGATGAGCACTGCCCCCTAGAGCCGTAAATGACTAGCGCGTATGCGAGGGGAATCTTTACCTTTACCTCTTACCTTACTGTTTTTACTGTTTGGGAGACATGGTGGCGCAGTGGTGAGAATGCGGTATTGCAGGCTAACTCTGCCCACAGCCAGGAGTTCAGTCCTGACTGGTTCAAGGTTGACTCAGCCTTCCATCCTTCCGAGGTTAGTCAAATGAGGATCCAGCTTGTTTGGGACAATATGCCGATGTTGTCAACCACCCATCAAGTGCTGTAAAGCACTATTGCTGGCAAACTCTGCTCACAGCCTGGAGTTCGATCCTGACTGGCTCAAAGTTGACTCATACTTTCATCTTTCTGAGGTCCGTCAAATGATGACCCAGATTGTTGGGGGCAGTGTGCTGCCTCTGTAAACCACTTAGAGCGGGCTGTAAATCGCTACAAAGAGGTACGTAAGTTTAAGTGCTAAGTACTGTTTTTATTATTTTGAAATGTTTTAAAGATTTTAATTGTAACGTATGATTTGAATTTTGAGCCTCCCAGAGTCAATTGCTGAGATGGGTGACTGTAGAAATCAATCAAACAAACACTTGTTGGACATATAGGGTGATCAGGTTGCAATATTGGTCATCCTATTGATCGTTCAGCTGCAAGTCCCTGCAGTTTTCTTGGGAAGGTTCCAGAAGTGCTTTGCCATTGCCTCCTTCCTAGGGCTGAGAGAAAATGACTGGCCCAAGGTCATACAGCTGGCTTTGTCCCTAAAGTGTGACTGCAGCTCACGGTCTCCTGGTTTAAAACCAGGTGTCTTAACCACCACACCAAACTGGTTCCACACTCAGCAATTGCAATCCTTAGGAAACGTTTTGCTGCTTACATTCACATCACAACATGACCAGAGGTGGGCTTCAAAAATTTTAGCAAAAAGTTCTCTGCTCAGGTTGCTGGGTGGGCAGGGCCATGGTGGGTGTGGTCTAGTTGGCCTCCTGCACCATGGGGGGGGGGCATTTTTGCCTTCTCCAGGGTTCTGAGGCTTTCCTCCAGCCTCTGGAGGCTTCTCTGGGCTCCGGAGGCCCTCTGGAAGCTACAAACGGGCCCGTTTCTGGCCTTCCCAAACTTCTGGGAGGCCTGTTTTTCACCCTCCCCGAGCCTCCGTGCACTTATCTGCATCCAAAACAGGCCGCGTGAGGACTCCTGGGAGGGGCCGGGCAGGGTGGGCGGGGCCAGCCAGGAGTGGGATTTGGGGGTTCACTGAACTGCACAGAATCTTAGCTAGGGGCTCTCCTGAACCCCTGCGAGGCCCCAGCAGCCCATCGCTGAACGCGATCTTTGAGAATGATGAAATATCTGAACTCAGTACTCATGGATCTTGCTTGCTACAACTTTGGAAAACTTTGATAGCTGAAAAGTTGTCTTTTGGACATCATTTCTCATAGTATGTATTTTTCCTGACATGGAAACATTCAGGCGTTATACAGAGGCTGTTAAATCCATGGATTTAGGAGCTACTGCCAAGTTGTTCTTGGTAAATTTAAGAAGTAAGTGTTAATTGATTGAAGATTGGTATGCACCAGGAGCGCAATTAAGGTTAAATTATTTATATATCATTAATTTTAATCTATATGGACCAATTATGGTCCTATTGTGGACAAAATATTGATTCACTTAGCATTCATGAAAAAATCCATACCTGCACGAATCCTGAGAGTCAATGATTTTCCGGAGAAGTGGGGTCAAGAAAGTTGACATGGTACCCAAATTGCTTTTTTAAAAATTGATTTGCAATTTATATTGAGGTAAAGAAAGTAACACATTTTCTCCAAATTGCTTCCTGCCAAACTGCGCATTGTTGTGTCTTATTTCTGCACAGATGGGTATAATCTTATTTGCAGATGAGATTTGTGTTTTATTTGTTTTTACTTTTTAAACAACAGCAACACCACAAAATAAGTGAGTGACATAAGTAAATAAAATTCTTTTGATGATTCAAGCTGTATTTCTTAAATTTGGCCAGAGTAGATAGAAGGGAGTTTGTTAGGAGCTTACTAAAGAATTGAAAGAATGTGAGTTTTTCTTTTTAAAAAAGTAATAACTATGTAAGGAAGACAAAACTTATGGACCTGTCCAAGATACTATTATAAGTTTGGTATTTCTTATTTACATATTTGACCTGAACAATAAACTCAAATAAGCAGCAAATCAATATGCAAATAAAAAGCAAATTAATAAGAAAGAAAGTACTTTTCCATCCTACCCTAAAGTTTTTTTTATAAAATGTACTTGCACATTTTCTCGGCTTGTCTAAATGATTTTTCAAGAATCAATAGCCTATATTTAACCGTCAGGTGTAACCGATAGGCAGCCAGTGTGTCTATTTTAAACATCAGTCATAAAAAGACCTCTCATATGAATTGCAAGGCAAGGGGAATTTAATACATTTAATCAAATAGATTTTTGGCTGGATCTCTTTCTATGGAGCAAAAAGTACATTTATTTGTCCCTCCATTTTTCATGAACAAATATCACTTAATATCAACACAGCCTACTTTTATATTTATATTAAGTCATAGTATTATTAATTAGGGCTGACATACTTGGAAGACTGAAATTAGTTACAGGAATCCTGATTTAGGAAGGCAAGAATCTAGTGTCCTGGGCAACTGTAGGAGAGCCACAAGAAAACTGCACATTAAATCCTACGAGGAAAGGTTGAAAGAACAAGGAAAGTTTTGCAAGAGGTTTTCTGGTGATTCCCTCATGGAGGATGGAGACTATGGAGTCCTTGGTGCTCTCTGAATTTGGTTGATGTCTTGCAGACGTTTCAGTACCCAACTAGGTAACATCATCAACCCTACAAAGGATTTAGGGTTTGCTTTCCAAGCAAGGAGAGAAATTGTTTTCAGCCATTCAAATTCAGCAAGGAAGTGGGAATTAGATAAATATGAAGAGAAAATTCCAGAAAGATAGGATCAGAACTGTATGCCTTGGTGGATTTTAATTTAGTGGCAGTAAACACCTGTTGGTGATGTTTTATTTGGAATCCTGAATTTAAGGTGGCAGACTTGTGTCCAACTTTAGGATCCTTCATAATTAGAAATTGGAAAGAGAAGCAACTAGGTTCTATAGAACCGGTTGTTATGATTCTGCGCAGTTTGGAGAACCGGCAAAACACACCACTGGCTGGGCCCTCCCCTCCCCACTCACCCCACCCAAGAGGCTTCCCTGAGGCCCAGTCAAGGGTGGTATTCAGGGGGTTGCGGGAGGGAGAAGTGGCCTGAGAGCAGAGCTGAACTTTCCTTAGGATTGAAGCTTCTATTTTTCAGTGCAGACTCAGGTAGCCGATTGCAGAAACATAGATCTCTGAGTGAATCTGTGATTCTGCAAGCAGCTCAATCTGCCTGCCTGCTTTGCCTGATTTTGGGTAAAAGTTGCTCTTTTTTAAAATAAAAAAAAATCAATCTTTATACACATATTTACAATATTTACATACAAGCCACACCCAGCCAGTCACATGACAACCAAGCCACACCCACAATTTAGGCCATGCCCACAGATCCAGTTGTTAAGAAATTTGAATCCTACCCCTGGAATCAACTAGAACTCAGTAGAAATTTCCTGACAGTTAGAACAATTAATCAGTGGAACGGCTTGCCTCCAAAAATTGTAGGTGCTTCAACATTGGAGGTCTTTAAAAAGAGATTGGACAACCATTTGCCTAGCACTGTATAGGTTTTCCTGCTTGAGCAGGGGGTTGGACTAGAAGACCTCCAAGGTCCCTTCCAACTCTGTTATTCTCTTATTCTGAGAGCATTTCAAACTACAGAACTCCATTTCTATATCATTGTGCACATTTGTTCTGTTAAAAACACATAAACCTTTCAATCTGTTTTCAAAGGCAGATCAGGGTAAATTAAAATACAATGAACATTTCATTCTACAACACGTATTGATATACATCTTTATGCTGTATCAAAAGCCCATTGCAAAAGGCGAAAACATTCATACACCGAAAGACAGCTGTGTTCCCATCTACAGATTTATTTCGCTACATCAGTTTTTTTTCCTCTTAGATAAATGCACAGAAATGTGAATAACAACAGCAAAAAGCAGAGGTGTTCAAATCCTTCTGCAAATTAAATCCATAACGATAGCATGACTGTTTAGCTAGATAAGTTTACTGGATATTTTTCAAAAGCATATGCATATTTCTCCCTTGTCTAGGCTTGAAAACTAAATAGGTTGGGGCTGGTTAGAATTTGAATGGGAATTTAAGGGACAGACGCTAGACTCAGAGGCTGGGGGATAAAAAAGAGAAGTCAATGAAAAATATTTTCCATATTTCTGCTAAAAAAACAACAACTATGCAGCTGTCCAAGGAGTCAAATTTGATATGAAAGAGACTTTTACTTTCAGTGCAAATAACCTTGAGCATTACAGTGGGATTAAATGGATTTTTCCCCCTCTGTTCCTTGCCCCAAGTTTTTTTTTTTTTTTGGGGGAAGGTGTATAGCATTCCTCCACGGCATCGTAAGTCTTCATAAATAAAGTTTAAAAAAATACACATTTAAAAACAGTATTGATCAAATTGTACAGGCACTGAACTGTGAAAGAAGACTATTTTCCCATAGGTTTTTCTAGCAACTCAATGACTGCAGGTTTGCAGAATGCACTTCTTCTAATGGGTTCGCTGAATTGACTGGGAATGACAATACTCTCTTTCTCCCAGGGTCTTTGTGGCCCTATAAGGACAATGAATGAAACAATATTGCTGGACTTTCTAGAACAAAGATCATATTAATCTTTGCGACTTTAAAATGGCTCCTCTTGCCCCTTGAATAAATCAATTAGTCTCTTTTATAAGGATTCCAGTTATGGTAATCCTTCTAAAATGAAGCAGTCAGCGCAGAAAGTTTCCATGACATAGGATCTCATAGAAGTTGGGATATCAGCCTGTTTGGTATTCCAAAGCAAATGAATGTGGTTTGCAAATAATTGCGGGATAATGAATATAACTTGTATGCTAGATGCAAATGGATCTTAATCACTGCTTCGGTTTTTCATTTCTTGATAGGGAATTCCCCCCCCCCTCCCAAAATAAAGGCTGCACAAAGAGATTCTACTTTATTTAACATATTGAGCCTTGGTGGTGCAGTGGTTAGAGTGCAGTACTGCAGCCCCCTTTGGCTGATTACCAGCTGCCTGGAATTTGGCAGTTCAAATCCCACCAGGTTCAAAGTTGACTCAGCCTTCCATCCTTCCAAGGTGGGTAAAATGAAGACCCAGATTGTTGGGGGCAAGAAGCTGACTCTGTAAACCCTCTTAAAGAGGGCTGTAAAGCACTATAAAGCAGTATATAAGTCTAAGTGCTATTGCTATTTGGAGACTGTTCATTTTATAACAAATCGTGGGATATTTCTATTCACGCTATTTTACTTTTGCAATATATTTTAAAGGAGAAGGGAATTGCTTGTGGGTAAAATATAGTATTTTTGTATACAGTTAGCTATTGGCCAAGAGAGTTATGTCCTATTCCCTATTGCACAGTTTCTCTCTCCAGTGAATTGCGGCCTCCTTATCTTTTCATGTTTCAATTAAATTTGAAGCAAAAACATTAGAAGGGAATGCTTCCTACGAGTTCGGGGAGTGGACAACATAACAGCGTCCTTGGCCACTTCCCAAAATAAAGTTAGCTGGAAAGAGAAATTCAAAATACCTTCCCAAGAACGTTGTAAAAAAGGTTTCGTTTAAAAAAAAAAAAAGGAAGCCAATTTCACTGAACAGGAAGTCTTTTGAAGATACAAAGATGAAACAGTACAAAGATCACCAAATACTTCTCAGTCTCTTAAACCTTAATCGTTATAATTTTATACTTGTCAGAAAATGAAGCTTTTTGGCACTGGTGTTCCTGATTGATACTTATTGAACTAAAATTTTATAAAAAGTTTTGTGAACTGGAGGCAGATGTTTAGGAATTCAAGGCAGCTCCCTTGTGGATGAAAACACATTAAAATTATGCATTAGAATGTGTCATTCATCCAACAAGCCAGCCCGTGAGTGGAATCTAATAAAGATAGGCAATTTTGTGTGCTGCAGATTAAGCATTTGTGGCACCCAACTGAAGAACGGAAAGGACCTAAGGAGGGGGGTGCTGCTTGCCCCTCACTCCGTTCTCACGGTTACAAGTCTTGTCACAAATAGGGATGAAATTCTATAAATCCCGTGTTATGTGCAAATGTATTCCCAGTTGACTATTATTGTGTTGGCCATTTCTGACCTCTTCTGCAATGAAGAGAATCTTTTCTGCAGGAGGACAATGGCTTTAGGCTTACATTTATTTAGATCAACAAACTCAATTTGCTGAAGTTAGACTACAAGTAAAGGTAAAATAACTCGGCTTCATTGAACTGATAATCACATTACCTTAGAAAACACAACACTCCGTGTGACCATCTCACATATCTAAAGAGGAAGGCTTTAGATAAAGGCGGCTGTGAAAAAGACAGAAGAATAAAATAAGTGCTAGGAAGCATTGAGGAAAATGTACATTTCCCTCTTCAGAGCCTCTAGGGGGGAACCCCATGATGTATTTCCACCAAGGTTTATAGTTCTTGATCTAAAATTGAATCTGCATTCAGTTTACCTATTTCATAATGACCTCTTTTCGAAGTAAAATGCCATTTTCACGCATTAACATTCAGATCATAAGGAAAGGCTACAGGGCAACTGCTATAGAAATCCTGAGCTTTTTCAAATAGATGATTAGGCCTGTTGGGGTGTTGGGGTTTTGTTTTGTTTTTTTAAAAAAGGGAATAAAAACTGAATTTAGAGGTTGCTTGTATTTGGGCACCGTCGTTTCCTCATGCCGTTTTCCTGATGCCATTTTCTGTGATAGAAAGATGGATTTGATAAAACAGGTTGTCTGAGTTCTATGAAATATAGCAAATATTTGTTTTGCTCTTTGTGCCTTGTTTCTTTCTGAACATTGTTGATATTCCTGAAACTGGGGGAAGCCATGTTTGTTATCAACACTTAGAGATTGATTTTATGACACTTGCTGAGGTTATTGCAAGGTGTGGAATTGTGCCTCGGATAACATTGGATGCAACGTATTAGCATAAAGTCATTTGGATTGCAAATGGCAAGAGGAAATACATGTCAAATCCCAACTTAGAGCAAACCAAATTCTCCCCAGGGAGTGACTCAGGGACCTAAGGAATTTTGCCGCCATTATGTTGTTATTGTTAACTTTTTCACCCATATCAGGGTTTTAAAACTTGAATGGAACTCATAGTCGGTTGAAAGAGACAACTCTGCACAACCAACTTGAAGCAACCAACTCATTGTGGCCAACTCACTGCAGGACAAGATTTACACTAATATCAAAGAAATGGCGGCATAGAATCATTTAAAAAAGGATGCAAAAGGAGGAACAAAAAGAAATGTGAATGACAGAAATTAAAAATATTTTTTTTAAATTATTTAAAAAACTTAAATTGAATTGTTGAATTGTCCTGCAACATGTTGTCTCATGGTGAGTTGGCTGTAGTAAGTTGTCCCATGAGGAATTGGCTTTGCTGACTTGGCCTCAGCAAGTTGACCACAACAAGTTGGCTACAGTGAGTTGGCCACACCAAGTTGTCCCATTCCCGAAAGAGAAGGTTCTTCTTCCAGCTTTGAAGAAAATGAGGTGAAATAGGCTGTCCAATCCAAGAAGACTTGAAAAGCCCTGAATTCAGAGGAACCAATCATAACACGGAACAGAGAGCAAGCAATCACTTCAAGCACAGTCCTTTGGGCATTACAAAAAGGGAAGGAAAATTGAGATGTTTGGCACAATACGTTTACCTCAGTGTTTACTCACGCTGTCACTAAATCCCAAGAAAAGACATTCGCAATAACTCATCTCTTGCAGCTATTTCGAACCATAGAAGCTAAAAGTTAAATATGTGAGCAACCTAAATGTCAACCACACCAGATATTCCCAGCAACTCACAATGATGAGAGAAGCTTGAAGACATCACCTCAAGTTTAGTTTAGTTTACTTTATTGTCATTGCACATCGTACAATGAAATTAAATACCATCTTCAGTGCACATCATGGCCATGAAAATAAACCACAAACACACATCCTTCACACTCCACACATTGAATTGAAAACCCCTGATATTGCATTAATATTGCACTATACAATAGAATTCAGTAGAGTTACTGCCCTGGGATAGAAGCTGTTTTTCAGCCTATTTGTCCTTGTTTCTATTATCCTGTACCATCTGCCAGATGGTAATAGTTCAAAAAATGGGTGCCCGGGATGAGATGGATCTTTGAGAATGTTTTGAACTTTCTTAAGGTAGTGGGAGCTATAAAGTTCTTCCAAAGAGGGAAGAGGGCAACCAATGATCCTCTGTGCAATGACGTTAATCCTCTGGAGTGCTGTCCTATCTGCCACTGTGCAATTGGCAAACCATACACAGGTGCAGTAAGTTAAGATACTCTCTATGGTGCAGCGGTAGAAGGTCACCAGCAGTTTTTCATTCAGTTGTTGTTTCCTGAGAAGCCTCAGGTCGTATAATCTCTGTTGGACCCTTTTGACCAGGGCTGCAATGTGAGCACCCCAGGTCAGGTCCTCTTTTAGGGTAACACCCAGAAACTTAAAACTGGCCACTTGCTCCACTCGGTCTCCATGGATAAGCAAGGGGTGGATGTCTGATCTGTTCCTTCTATAATCCACTATAAGCTCCTTGGTCTTATTGGTGTTGAGGACCAAGTTATTGTCTCCACACCACAAAAGCAACCGGTCCACTTCATCTCAGTAGACAGACTCATTCCCCCCCAGAGATGAGTCCCACCACTGTTGTATCACCTGCAAATTTAGTAATAGTATTACTAGCATGAGTGGAAATGCAGTAAGGGACTCAACACGCAACCCTGTAGTGTACCAGTGTTAAGAATAAGGGCTGAAGAGGTATGATTACTTAATCTGCCCCCCATTAATAATCTATTAATGGTTCTTCCTTTAATATTGGTTATTCTACTAATTTATTAAAATTATTAATCTATTGCATTACTGCATTTATAATATTATTAGTCTATTAATGCTTCTTATATTAATATTTGCTATTCTACTAATTTATTAATATTATTAATTTATTATATTATTATAAAATTATATACATGCACATATACACACACACATAAATTATTAATAGTGCTTTTTTATTAATACTATTAATCTATAACTAATATATAGATTATTTAATATAATAATACTGATTACACTAATTTAAGAGTAATTTGAAAACATTTAAAAATGTGATGGAAACATTTTTTTAAAGAGACACAGAACAAGCAGAAAAAGACTGATGTTTGTAATTGCCTTAATGCTCCATTTCTTGCAAGTTATGGATAAATCCATTTTTGGACATTGCGCTATGCTTGCTCTTTCTATTAAGGCATGCCATAAGCTGTCCTAACTCTTCCATTATAAAGCTTTATTAGCAAAGGTTTCTAGCTACCTTGTAGAATTTGCTCAGGGCTGAACCCTGGCCTTCTATACTTTAATACAGAAATAAAAGATGCTCGTTTTTTCCTTACTTAGGGTTTATATAAGAACCTATTTAACCATTTCGATTTCAATAAGTACCAGATTAATGTAATCTACCACAGTATCTCTACAGGGCTGAAAGTAATATGATTTGTCAATTAAAGGCATATTAAATTTAAAGCATGATTGGCAGATTCACAGCTTGGATATTGCTTTTCCTACCTCAGACTTCAGATGGATTTTTTTAAAAAATGTAATTTACCTTATATCCCAAGATCTTTGACTGCGGGAAGGATAAATCATTAGATTGGTATCTCAGCCCTGCCTCTTGCAAAGCAGAAAAGCATTCTATCAAGACTTGATATAGCGTCAACTAAAGGTTGATTGGAAAATACTGCTGAACCATTTCCGAATTGCAATCCAAACTTCTACATGGATATATCTGTGCTGCCATCAGAAGTCAAGCTTGAATTAGGTCTTTAGGTTTAGAACATCAACCACAGAAGAACAACAATTCTTGTTGAAGAATTGATCCTATCATATGGTAGAACTGGTTTTGATGAATCATTGCAGTGTGGGTTAGTGAAGGATAAGCTGGAATATGGATGAGGAAACCTTTGGGGGAGGGTTTTTCCCTTTGCCTCTTATTGATTTTGGTACTAACCCCCATTTTTTGATCTTGCTATCTGAAGAGTTCTATTAGCAAAGCAACTATCAATGGTCTATTACCTTCATGGGAAACATTCACCATGTCATTTAGTAGACGTTGTCTCTTCTCTTGAGATTAAAGTCCTCAGCATCCACTGAAATGAATTGAGGGCTTGCAAGAATCCCATCCCACCCCATCCCACCCCAACCCAACCCATCCCATCCCATCTCATCCTATACCATCCCATCCCATCCTATACCATCCCATACCACAACATACCACACCACAGTATTTCCATATCTTATTTTGTTCTTCAGATACTGGAGGTCATAATGATCTCACATCAAAAAGCCCCATTCTTATCATGAAAAGTAACTTAGAAATATTGCAGCTGAGGAGGAGAGATGCGGCTCTCCTTGACCCTGCTGGTGGTCTCCCCCCTCTTCACCACCTCTACGGGGTGGCTTAGCCCCAAAAGCAGCCGGCTCGGGGCGCTCCAGCGGCGAGCCCAGACAGAAACCGCGCACGATCGCGGATTTCTATCTGTCGCCGAAGGCCTTCAAACCGGAAGTCCCATCCCTATTATTCTATGTTCTAACTAAAAGTAGCAAGGAAAGGAAACCAGAAATAACTTAGGATACAGGCAAAATACAAACAAACAGCATAGCAAATACACAAGAAAAGGAACTTCAGAAATATTCATGCCTTCAGGTGATAAAAACAGGGCCAAGAGAAGAAAACATGAGGCCAATTTATTCATTTCTTGTTAATCAAACATGGCTGATCGTCTGTGATGATCTCAGCCCATGTTTTTTAAAAAAATCTGCATCTTGTCACAAAGCGAGTTAAAGAGCGATTGGTGGCTATTGTGGCTGAAAATGTCATACCTCTATAGGAAGCATATGACAGCCATTGCCAATGTCTCACCTAAACGATGCAGAATACAAACTCTCTTTTAAAATTTCAGTGGAGAAATAGGATTGAGTGTGCAGAAAGCAAAGATTCAAGAGAGAAAATAGTGGTTTTGTGGCATATGTTGCAGACTCTTTTCCGGAACAGTGTGCTGCTAGTTTAATAAGGATATCGCATATCCATGGAAAATAAATTGCACAGATTAAGGAGTCTGTGTGATGCCGAATATCTTAACATGACCCAATTCCCAGTTTGATTTGGCTTTGCTTACAGTATATCAGCAGATCATTTGATCTGTTCAAAAAGATGAGAGATTACTGTGTTATCTAATTATAGAGTAACTCTGCAATAAATGTGTGGGTGAACACACTACGGGAATGTTGTCTAGTTGCTTTGACTGGTGAATTAAAGATAACTGATTTCTCACAAAACATACATATTCAGAATTCCAGTTTATGACAATAAAGTATGCAATTCAGCTCCTGCAATAAAGTCCCTGGCTTTCATTTTGCAAACACTGAGTTCTGTCTGCAACATTTTTTTCTTCATGTCCAAAGCTTTTGATTCTGTTCAACTATGCAACAATGGTGCATCTGTAGGTTTGTGTCTGTATATTTAAATCACCACGCATGCTATTCGGGTTCTCAAACTCACACTATTTTGATTCTCCGCTGACATGCCTGTGATATTTCATCAGAACAAATCCGTTATACATAAAGAATATATAAATAAAGTTTGCATAATGCAACTTTTATATGCTCAGTTGTACCTGATGAGCTTCCGCACGATCTCACAGCCAGATGACACCAAGTTTATGAACATGTAGAACCAATGTTCATACAACTATAAACATAAACATCTTTTCAATGCAAATTTCCCTATTGTTTGCATGGTCTCTATTTTGTTGAGACAGAAGGTGACATTGGAGGATTAGCAGTTCAACTGGACTCTAACTGTGCCTTTAATTTAATATTCTAGCTCAATACCCATGCTCCACTACGAAACTATGTGGTTGGGTTTAGTTTTTGGGGAGGAAAATAAGGGGAAAAAAAATCTGCCTACCAGCATCCATTGGCTAGAATCCTCTGGCTAGCGTCCTGTCAGTGTGTGAAAGAGTTGAGGGCTGTTTGGAAACTGAAACAGTATTTGCTGTGTGAGCAGGAAGGAGACAGTAAGGAGCCTGGGCGTGGCTTAGTTCAACTGTTCTGTACTAAAGCAGCTTGGTGCTGTGAAACTAAAACTGAAACTGAAACTCCTCTGCTTGTGTTTTGCACTTGGAACAGATTTCTTTTCAGGTGGGGAGGGGGAGTAGAACTCCTTAGCGTCAGAGCGTGTTAATAATAATATAGGAAATATTAATGGTCATTTCGAAAAATCCTTTGTTAGTGAGCACCTAGAAGCCAAGAGGAACATAGCACGCCAAATTTCAAGTTTGTAGGCTTTACTGTTGTGGAGATTTTGTGATGATGCATGAGTGGTATTTCGCTTATAAATATATATAGAGAGAGATTCTTTCTGAAGCAGTTGGGAAAGGAAAGGAATCAAATGGGGAAAAACATGCTTAAAACACAATCCTCACTGAATGTTAATGATCAACTATGGAAAAACAGTTGTAAGTTGATGTTGTAGACATGATGCTTCTATCAGATCATATCAATGACTGGAGTTGGAGGTAGATAAATGCCTGCTATTTTGACCTTATGATTTAACTATGGTCAGATAGGAATGCATTTATTATTATTATTTTTACTCCTTGTTTCTTTTTCATCTACTTTCATGTTTTTGAACCAAGGCTGTGATAATGTGCCACAGAGATTTATGGCCATTGGTTGGAAAGGATGATTTTGTAATTTTATGGGACAATAAGCAGGAAACTTTGTTCCCGCTTGTCAGATTTCTAGAGCTACTAAACTTTTGCACTGTGAATGAACCTTGAGGAGCTGCCAGAAATATTGGCAGAATGACCCTCTTGTTTTAGTACAGAAATGCAGTTTCTCCATTATTCTGTAATAAAACCTCAGGAACTACTTTGACATCTCTGGTTTTATTTTTTTATTTTTTTTGGCGTCGAAATTGGGCTTTTTTGACATCTTGTACTATGCTCATGGTTGATTTTGGAGTATTGCCTTGTGAAAAGGAGGAGAAGGAGAAGGAGAAAGAAGAAGAAAAAGAAGAGGAGGAGGAGGAGAAGAAGGAGGAGGAGGAAGAGAGAGAGAGAGAGAGAGAGAGAGATATTTCAGAACCATGGATAGTGCCAAGTAAGGGCCATGCTTTGATAAGGCTCATCCAGGCCTTGATTCCTTGACAAACTACAGTATATCTCCTAACATCTGTACTGCCTCTTTCTAAAGGATAAAACTTGAAAGGAATCCTTCTGGGTTTTGTTTTTTTTCTTTTTTAGCTTTTCACTTTATCACTTTTGCTTATGAGCATTGGAAACTGTAAGAGTGTAGAGAGCTCATTTGGAGAGTATTTTGTTTGTGCACTCTCTCTGAGTCTTCCATTTTGTATTTGTTGTTGTAGCTGTTATTCAAGGTCATAACCTTAGGAATTACGTGCCCAGCTTATGAAATTCTGCAATGCACCAGATACAATAACAGGGAAGAAGTAGATGACAGTTTATGGGAAAAGTGGAAATTGCAAATTGTGGAGACAAGAACAGACTGATGAAGAGCCATCTATCAATCTATCCCAGTTCAGGAAACATACTAAAATTTTGAATTCTGAGTCCTTGTTGTTTCACGTTTTATGAATGAAAACAACTATGAGAATTGCATTTGGATTGTTATATTCCCCCAACCCAATTTTTCATGTGCATTACTTTCCAATAAATACTATGAAGTATTTGAACCTGAAAGTTAATTACATTCTGATCTACGTTATTACTCCATGAGGTATGAACTAACTTTTTCCCCTTCTTAATAAACCTAACACATTCCCAATATCCCTGCTGGAGACATGGATCTTCAGATTCTTCGGATTCTTTTAGACGTTTTTATGCTAATTTCCTGTCTTTTCCAAGGGCAGGAAATGTATTCAACAACATCTCTTCATTGCCCAATTTCTACACTACTTATTTACTGCCTTTCACCATTGCATTGCAAGCCCAAGTGCTGCGTATTTCAATGTTATCTTTTAAACATTTGACAAGTCAACCTATTTTACTGTGATTATTTTATACTAGGTTGGGAATGTAATAGTTCCTTCTGGACACGTTGAAGTGCAGGATTTGTAGCATCGTTGAAGCCCTGTAATTTATCATAAATACTCTAAAGATGCATTTTAGGGCAATGCTTAAAATTGTCCTGGTTTCTTTCCCCCACCTCCTCCCGATATTATCCCAAAGCTGCAGGGAACCTGCCAGAAGTCTACATTTTCTGAGGTCATGATAGATACATCAACACATACACAAATGCACATAAGCAAAGCTAAGCTTTGGAGAGCCTAAAAAATGGTGTGAGATCTCAGTTGGATTGTTGCATAGGTCACCGATCTCTCTCTTCTTCCCAGCTCTCCAAATTATCGGTCTGCACTGCAGTGAGGTTGAAAATAAAATTGAAGGTTGCTTCATGCTAGTTTTAATGTATTCTACTTGGGTTTTTCTTTCTTTCTAATTTTAAGTGAAACTTTCCATTTTCTTCTTTTCTTTTTATTTTATGCAGATGACCCAACATATATCACCATAAGCTTTTAGAAAAGCATTCAAGACACGGTTTTAGAAAGCATGCGGGGGAGGTAGGGACAACTTCCTCGTAAGAAGTTTTATTGGACTACTATTGGTTTTAACTCCATTTATTCATTAGCTTTTAGTGCAGAGCAGATTCATTCATTTAAACCTGTGGTTTTTTTAAAAAAATCCTTTAAGGGAAGTCATCGTACCATGAGGTATTTGCCTCACAGTGATTTTGTCATTTGCCTACCTTAGATATTAAGGTTTAACATGGATTAATGTAAAATAACATTACATTTTTCAGAACATTCTAGAAAGTGTTCTGTTAGAGAAAATGCACTATGCACTTTCAAGAGAATATAGGAAAGGATATTCCAAGAAAAAATCAAGAGGATTTGCGCATATTTTTCAAAACTTTTTCAAGTATTAAAAAATATACAGATTTGTATATTTCAAGTAGAATTTACGTGCATGCAAGTATGCAAATTTCACATCCCGGACATAAACTGTTTCAACTCCTTCCCTCAAAATGACACCATAGAGCCCTGCACACCAGAACAACTAGACAAAATAATAGTTTTTTTCCTGAAAGCCATCACTCTGCTAAACAAATAATTCACTCAACACTGTTCAACTATTTACAAAGTCTTCACTACTATTACTATTAATCTTCTCATAACTCCTTATCACCCATCCCCTCCCACTTGTGACTGTATGATTGTAACTTTGTCACTTGTATCCTTACTATTTTTATTGACTGTTTCCTAGTATAGTTCCTGGTTCACAACTTTAAAAAGAAACTAGGGTAGGAACTCAAATACTAGCAACACCACCGTTATCCAAATGTGAAGATGAGGAAATGTACATCAAAGACTTATGGCGGAATGGCAAGAATCGAAATAAGGGAAGCAAGCACAATTACTTGAAATATTAAGCAGAGATTTAAGGAGAGGTTGTAATATGATCAAAGGAAGAAAGCTAGATATAAGTAGTCCTCGATTTACAACAGTTCATTTACACGAAGTTACAACAGCATTGAAAAAAGTGACTTATGACCATTTTTCACACTTAGGACTTACTCTACGGCATCCCCATGGTCACATGCAGAGGTGGTATTCAGCAGGCTCTGAGCAGTTCTGGAGAACTGGTAGCGTAAATTTTGAGTAGTTTGGAGAACCTGCAAATACCACCTCTGATTGGCCCCTCCCCCATCTATCCTCTGCCTCCCGAGTCCCAGCTGATCAGCTGGGTCTTCTTTTGTTGCCCTGCACAGGAGAACAGAGCTGGAAAGCAGGTTAGTGGGCTGGGGAGGGAATGGGATTTTGGAGTAACCTTCTCCCAGGAGTGGGTGGGAATGGGGATTTTGTAGTATCCTTCCCCTGCCATGCCCACCAAGCCATGCTCCACCCACCAAGCCGCACCCACAGAACTGGTAGTAAAAAAAATTGAATCCCATCACTGGTCACATTAGTTACATTCGGATGATTGGCAACTGACCCACATTTATGACAGTTGCAGCATCCCAGGGTCATGTGTTCTGCTTTGTGTCTACCTTCTGACAAGCAAAGTCAATGGGGAAACCACATTCACTTAACATGAGAGTTTCTAATTTATATATATATATATATATATATATATATATATATATATATATATATATATATATATATATATATATATATATATATATATATATATAACCCTGATGTTGACTTGCTGAATGTTAGAAAGGTAATGCAAGCTGAATTCCTCTCAGGAATAGGGCGAGGTGGGTGAGAGAGTTTAATGTGGGCCTCTATGTTGGAAGTTGAAATCTGGTGCCAGGTTTTTAATGTTTACGTTTTTAATAGATTTAATAGGGTATCATGTTGTTTTTATTAGCGATAGTGTTTTAATTGTTGGATGCACACCGCCAAGAGCTCAGCGTAAAGAGGGACTTGTTTTAAATAAATAAACATAAAATAAATGCATTCGTTGTTTGAGTAGCATATTGCCTCGGGCCTTTTTTGTGCGTGTTTTGATAAATTAAAAGATGGGAGATTGACTTTTTCAAAAGGTGAGCATGCAGGAAAAAAAGCCGGTCTGGATTACACTTGAGGAAACTCAAGCCTTTCATTCCGTGTTTTCCTTTCAAAATTAAATCTATGCAGTTTAAGAAGCTGTTTTATTCTGGGTCAATATATATTGTTTACTCTGATTGGTATGAGAAACATCTATCTCCTTGTCTGCCTCTATAATAATGTTTAATTACCCTGAGCTACTAAATATAGAGTTATGTCCTTCTGGGTACATCAGCCATTCCCTTCAGGAGGCAGTTGGATTATTATTTTTCAGAGTGTGCAGTGGTGACAGTGGGGGAAAAAAATGCTTCCCCTCTTTGCTACCTAAAACTTTATAAGCATTCTTTGTACATCCCCCACCTCAATATAGAACTCCTTCCCGAATGAGGAGAAACTTGGACAATTACCAAAAGAATGAAAGAGACTAAAAGGTAAAGGTTCCCCTTGCACATATGTGCTAGTCATTTCCAGCTCTAGGGGTCAGTGCTCATCTCCGCTACAAAGCTGAAGAGCCAGCGCTGTCCAAAGACGTCTCCGTGGTCATGCAGCCAGCATGACTAAATGGTGAAGGTGCACGGAACGTTGTTCCCTTCCCACCAAAGTGGTCCCTATTTTTCTACTTGCATTTTTACATGCTTTCGAACTGCTAGGTTGGCAGAAGCTGGGACCAGTAATGGGAGCTCACTCCATTACGTGATGCTAGGGATTCGAACCACCAAACTGCTGACTTTTCTGATAGACAAGCTCAGCACCTTAGCCACTGAGCCATCGTGTCCCCAGATGAAGGAGACTAAAAGAAGATTAAACAAACTAAATCTGATAAAATGAAAGTACTGTTGGATAAGTGGTTTTCAAACTAAGAAGTGGGAAAATACTGATTTACATTCGGATTCTTCAGTCTCATCGTCCACATATTATGTTGGGAAGCTCGATGTTTTCAGAAGGTTATTGAAAAAAAACTAGTTTTTATTGACATCTCAACATAAGAGTCAGTTATTATTTTTTTCTCCTAAAAAGAGAGAGCTGAAGAAGCTTCTTGGATAAGAAGCAAAACACCTTCAAAGAAAAACAGAAAGCCCAGCTGCCTCTTGAAAAAAAGACTTTTGGGATAACTATGATTGAAAATCTCCTTTAAAAATCTTTGGAGAGAGGGAGCTGCTGCAAAAAAACATTTCCCTCTCCCAATTAACCTTTCAAATAAGATGTTTAGGAAAAGGAGTGTTGCTACAATATTCCGAGCAGTGCTTCTTTTCAAAATTGTGTGCCACACGCAGTACCACACCTCCATTTTTCACCTTGAGAAGGGGGATGAAAAATAGAAACACAGGAGGGATAGCATCAGTAAATCTCTATAAGCGTGGATGTTATCACCACAGAACTTGTAATATCCTTGACCAGTTTACACCATGAAATCAAATCCCAATCTAAGGTAGCACTTCATATAAAGTATAAGCCATACATACGTTCACAAAAAGGACCAGTTTGTACAGTGGTGGGATTCAAACATTTTTACTACCGGTTCTGTGGGCATAGCTTGGTGGGTGTGATGTGGCTTGGTGAGCGTGGCAGGGGAAGGATACTGCAAAATCCCCATTCTCTCCCCACCCCACAAACCTGCTTTCCAGCTCCATTCTCCTGTGCAGGGCAACAAAAGAAGACCCAGCTGATCAGCTGGGACTCGGGAGGCAGAGAATAGATGGGGGTAGGCCCAGTCAGAGGCAGTATTTGCCGGTTCCCCAAACTACTCAACATTTCTGCTACCGGTTCTCCAGAACTGCTCAGAACCTGCTGAATACCACTGCTGAGTTTGTAGTGTGCTTATTACACTTGTCCATGAGAGTCAAGCAAATGTCATGATCAATAAGTTGAAAACATTTAATTCAACGGTAAAACACCCAGAGTGTAACAGAAACGTAACAAAATCCAAAACATAAATAAATGTCCTTCAATGCCTCCAGCTTGGCCCCACTGTTCAATAATTCTCAGTTGGAGATAAAACTTACTCAAAAATAGTCTTCAAAAGAAAGCAATACAGTCTGAACTTAACGAGCAGATAGAGGTGAAATAAAAAACCCAAACCCAAACCACAATGAAAGAAATTCCACAACGGACCAGGATAAGTAATTACCAACTTCAAGGAGATAACAAGGCACAGTCTTTTGGAAGGATGCCAACCAAGATAACTTCACCCCCCAACACACTTTGCTTCTGGCAACACTGTGTTGTAATCGTCTCTCTTATATACTATTCTCCCTGGCTGCAACTAATGAGGAGGATCATGGCCGTTTCCTGTCTCGTAAGCCAAGTTGTTTTCTTCTCCGTTCCTCCCTGCATGTCCTAGGATGAAGAGGGGATGGGCCTGGTTCTTCCTCTGATTGCCCAGCCGGCCTCTGCCCTTCCCCAGCCTCCTCCACAACCTCCGGAGCCATACCTCCACTCCCTGTCGGTTGTTCCTCTCTCCCTCAGAGTCCGTCTCTACCAAGGGCATGACACTCTGTGAATTAACACATAAGAACAATGGAAGTCTACCCTTTTGACTGTCAAATTGAAACCAAGCATTAAGTACAAAAGGTGGTTATGACTTTGAAGATAAAGAAGTCAAAAGCAAGCACAAAATGACACTACAAAAGATGAGATAAGATATGGGTAAGACGTTCTTTATAGCTTATTATTTGGCAAAACCGGATGATCTGTAAGTTGCCAACAAATTTATATTGAGCTTCTGAGAAAAATATGAGTCAGTCCTGATGGGTCATCTAAAAAAATAATAATCAACCAGGCAGAAGAGAAATGCATGGTTTTGAAATATTGTTACCTATTTCACAGTAAGCAAGAAAATAGTGAATGGAAGGTATGTTTATTTGAAAAGATGACAGAATAACAAAGTTGGAGGGAACCTTGGAGGACTTCTAGCCCAACCACCTGCTCAAACAGAAGACCCTATACCATTCCAGTTGTCCAATCTCTTCTTAATGGAGCACTCACAACTTCTGAAGGCAACTTTCACTGATCAATTGTTCTGTCAGGAAATTTCTCCTTAGTTCTAGGTTGGTTTTTTTCCTTGATTAGTTTCAACCCATTGCTTCTTGTCCTGCCCTCAGGTGTTTTGGAGAATAGCTTGGCTCCCTCTTCTTTGTGGCAACCCCTCAAATATTGGATCACCGCTACCATGTCACCCCTAGGCCTTCTTTTCATCAAACTAGACATACCCAGTTCCAGCAACCGTTCTTCATATGCTTTAGCCTCCAGTCACTAATCATCTTGGATGCAGCATTCCAGGTGTGGTCTTACCAAAGCATTAGAAAGTGGTACTAACACTTCAGGTGATCTTGATTCTATCCTTCTGTTAACACAGCCTAGGTCTGCATTAGCTTTTTTGGCAGCTGCAGCACACTGATGGTTCATATTTGGAGTTTAATCACACCCAGGTAAGTCTAAGACTTGCTCATGCTGCTGACAGTATGCATAATAGCTACAGATCCTTTTGTTGGTCTAAAAAAAAATTATGTGGCAGGATTCTCTACATATACTCCAATAATATCAGTGTATTACAGATAAATATAGCTGATGCTCCAAATCTTATATACTCTTAGAAGCAGACCTGTCATCTGCAGTCAGTGAAGTATACCTTACAAATATAAAATACAAACATTTCATTTTTGTCCTGACAAGATTTCCAGGGCCATAATGGATGAAATTGCTTCTGAAATCTACAACTTCATATTTTCTGCCATCCATCTTCTTTGTACTTGCCAGAGACATGTAGACAAGTTTGGTGACTGTAGACCATTCTTTAATATCAACAAGGACATTCCTGGGGCAAGACTGAGGTAAATTGTGCAGTTATAGGATAAATCTTTCCATGATCTATCTGTAAATGTAATATATTTGATCAGAATTGTGCTAAAGTCTAAAAAAGGTTTGTGTCCCCCTAAAAATAAGTGCCATTTTCCATTTGCCCCCTATGTTGTCTATAGTGATTTATAGTGAATGTCCAGGTTCCCATTATTTCAGATATATTTTGAAATATATCAAAGATACGCAATATCTTTTTGTATCCATTTTGAGTGTAGAAAGTTAGCACCCACCACTCTCCTAGAAGAATGAAATATTTTATGAAATGTTAAAAAGGCAGAATATTTGGGTGCCAGCTTATCTATAAGGCAAAAGACCTTCAGCTCCAGGAAGATGGGATTGTTGTTCAGGCCAAAGCCATTCAACCACGATAGGAATTGCCCTTCATTGCATTATCCAGCAAGATTCAACCAAGCCTGAGACATAGCCTACAAAGTTAACCATGACCTCCCACCCCTCATAGTCCCCTGGGAGTCTGACAACCAATAGAATACATTTCTTGCACAGTAACAGGAAGCTCAAGGGCAAGGCCCAAGAGAGGGTATAAAACTTTCACTCTCTTTCTCTCTCCTCCATGGGTTTAGCTGCACCAGAAACATGTTCTTAAGGGTTCTACTCCATTAAACCACCTTTCCAATCAACCTCCATATCTCCAGTGTCTTTCTCCCCACTTGGAACTGAACCCAGATGGATATTTCATCCAACATGAGGAATATGGTCAACATGTTGGTCAACATGTTGGCATGTTGACCAACAGACAGCACATTTGTCTTCTAAAAATGACCCTAGAAATGATGTTACATCATGGTGCAATCTTATTCCAGATTATCAACTGATTCCTTTCTGGAGGGCAGTCAAGTGATTGTGCAGAAACAGAGACAGAGAGAGACAGACAGAGATAGAGACAGAGACAAAGAGAGAGAGAGAGAGAGTACTTGAAGGGCTGTCATCCAACAAATGTTATAATTGGTTGATTAAAGCTGAGTTTAGGATACAGAAGATCTTAAGTTGCAAGAAGGAAAACTAGGATAAGGAAAACTTCATAACAGTAAGACTGGTTACTTTGAGAAATAATGGACTCTCCTTGGCTGGAACTGTTCAAATAAAAGCTGTCAGAGATGCTTCAGTCTAGATTCTTCTGTAGAGTTGAACTTGAGAGCTTTAATGACCTTTTCCGATTCTAAGTATCAGTGACTGTATCCTATGATTGACAGCCAGCATGCTTGTAGGTGTTTCCTTGATACATCTATGTCATTTCTGTGCAGGGAGGAAAATCAAATCAGAGTTAATTGATGCAAGAGATCTGTGGGGTTCTTATAAGCATGTACATGTGAAGCATTTTTCAGAGCGATTAAGAAAATGTTGGCATACATGGATAGGAATAACGCAACCCCCCATTTTGAAATTTCTACCTTAATGATAAAACAAACTGTTGAATTGTCAGAGGAATTTGCGTATCCCTTGAAGAGGGAGCTAGAGCAACCTTTCTCAATATTCACTTAAAAAAACAAATAAGAAAAGAAAGAAATCCATCTGCTCTTATGTGAAGTGAATTGAAGCAAGTTCAGACACCATCTGTGACTAATTCCTTTTCAACAACTTGGGAACTTTGCCATCCAAAGGGTAACACAAAGTAGGTGGATGTGTGTCTTTTCCTTTAATTTAGCTTAATATAACCCCTCGATTCCAATTTGCTGATAATGTTTTGTATTTTTTTTTTAACTTCAGTTAAGAATTTTCATTTTGGCCAACCAATAGACCATACCAATTTCTGTTGCTGAAACCTGAGGGAGGAATTGAATTGTTGGGGGGGGGGGACCATCCAGTTGTTGTTGCTATTGATGTTTCTGCAACCTTATTCTATCTTTTTGAGTAAAGAATCTTGCCTTCTGTGAAGCTAGAGCGGCCAAGAATTTGATCATCTTGCACTTGCTTCGTGATGTGATAGATGATGATGCCAGATGAAATTAGCTGCATCTCCATCGATATTTTAATTATTGCCATGTAATAACATGTTGTCAGCTCCTATTAATTCATACTAGACCACAGGCTTGCCAATATGACAGGGCAAATAATTGCCCATCAATGATGATGGAAAACAATTTCATTTTTACCTATAGGCCATTGGACTCGGCTTTTGTGTGAAAGCAACTGTTTCCAAAGGACAGATGGTTAGGATTAAGAGAAGGTCATTAACTTCCAGAACAGAGGCCATAATCTCCAATCACGGCATCTGGACCCCAGTTTTGGATGCCTTTCTCCAAATGTGTTTATGTTAGGGTACAGCAAATAGCCAGTGTGTATTTTGGAGAAATAAATATCATTGTTTCACACTGGCAGGCTATTTCAAATGGAGCAGAATAGTCATCCTAGATCTTTGGCATGTGGAGAAATATGGCTTGCTCGACAGGCAGAACAAAACTGTAAAAAGCACGTCTTTGGAAAATATCTGTGTTAGTAAGCTAATAAGTAATTCCACGAGAAATGAATATAACTCAGTGGCCGAGTGAATGCTGGGCTCACCAAAGGTCTTAATACCTAGTATTTTCTGACTGATAGAAGTTGGTAGGGAGAAAAAATAATTCTGCTTTAAATGTAAGAGAAATATAAAAATATAAAACACAAGACTATCAGAATGTGCTATAGGCAAAACTACTTCTTCTTCTTCTTCTTCTTCTTCTTCTTCTTCTTCTTCTTCTTCTTCTTCTTCTTCTTCTTCTTCTTCTTCTTCTTCTTCTTCTTCTTCTTCTTCTTCTTCTTCTTCTTCTTCTTCTTCTTCTTCTTCTTCTTCTTCTTCTTCTTCTTCTTCTTCTTCTTCTTCTTCTTCTTCTTCTTCTTCTTCCTAGCATATTCCCACAAGTGCAGGGTCCACTTTTCGGAGCATTGAACACCACTTTGCACAGTCAGCTGCATCTCTAGGGTGCAGGCTCACAGTTTGTATATCTTTGTTGATGATGTCTTGCTGTCTCTGTTTTGGGTGCCTGCTAGGTCTCCAGCCATTGTCTTCTAGTTGGCAGGCAGTCTTGGCCATGGTGGAAGGTGCTACTCTCAGGATATATCCATACCAGTGGAGCTGGCCTTCTCTCATCTTCTCTATAATTGGTGCCACACAAAAATGGTGTCGAATGGTGTCATTAGTGCTGTGGTCAAGAAGGGAGATGCCCAATGGAGAATCCGCATTTCCATGGCATGGAGAGAGCTTTTGGTTCCTGTTGTTGCTGCCCAGCATTCAGTGCCTTACAGTGCAACAGGGCAGATGGTTGTCTTGTAAGTCTTAGATTTAAGACAGGTTGGCATTCGTCTGTCACAACATAACACACCGGGGAGTTCTCACCAACGCACCCAGGCTGAATACACTCTTGCTCACAGCTTGCCATTGATGTCGCCATTGCCTTGCAGATGGGATCCCAGATACCAAAAAATGTCTACCTTCTTTAGGTTTTCTCCATTGATGTGAGGTGGTGACAGTCTGTAAGTACTCAGAAGGGCAATTTTTCATCTTTGTGGAGAGCAAAGTACGCTGGACATTGGTTTAACCAAACACTTGTAAAGCAGTTGTGAAGGTGTTATTTACTTTGACTGGATACTGTTCCAGAAGTGTCATACTGGGATGACATTCTATTTAATGGACATTCAACACTTGGAGTCCTTTTGATTAAAAAAGATGTTCTGTCAAAAGCAGACATTTCTCTATACGTTTTTATTTCCTGTACAAATAAGTCCTATAAAAATTAGATAATATGCTTATCGCCTGGCCTTCACATAACACACATTTTTTTCTATTATTTCATATCACTAGTTTTAATTGTAACATTTATTGTTTTTAATTTGCTTGTTTTTAATGCTTTAAAATGCTCTTGTTAAGTGACCTGGGTTGTAGAGGAGATCACCAAATAATAAAATACTACTGTGACTATGACATTAAAGTAGATGGTCTGGAAGGGACACTCCAGATATAAGTAATTTTAAAGACACAGAGCCTTTGGACTATTAATCAGTCATGATTAAAGCTATAAAAATGAGATTTTGAAATCAAATTTGGGGGAGCAAAAGAGCTACAAAACGATCCCGTTGGAGACTTGTGGATTTGGGTTATGATTTGACCACTTCTGGTGTAGCAGTAAGCTTCTGAGCTTTTAAAAACCAAGAACATGGAATTCAAGCTAACAAGCTACGCGCATAAGCAGCAATAGTGATGAATATTGTCAAATTTATTATATTGAGTGTAATAAGATTCTACCAAGACACATTCATTAGTTGAGAAGTTGTCATTATAATAGCAAAACAAATAAATACACAAATTAAGCCCTCAAAGAGGGAAGTCTGTGCTGCAAACTAATCGCCCATTAAACAGTTCTTTAAAAAGTATAATTGAATTGGGATTTCTCATACGGTACATGGATTCACTGGGCCATAAACCAATCCCATAATACCTTTAATAATGTTGGGTGCCTGTGTATAGACAGACAGTTGTAAAATATCAAATAACGAGGGGAGAGGAAAACATTAGCCAACCCTCTCATGCATCAAAGGAGAAGGTGTCATTATAAGAACATGGCTTTGAAATTACCTGGCTACAGAATTGGAGAGAAGCTAAAGAACTGTAGTGAAAGAGTTGTACATACATACAACGCTCAAGCTTCCAAGTGGGAGGCACACATCTTCACCATTTCTCTCTCTCTCTCCCCCCCCTCTCTCTCTCTCTCACACACACACACAAACACACACACAAATCAATGTCCATATAGTTACTCAGCTGAGGTGGCAGAGTGTAATACTGCAGGCAAACTCTTCCCACAGCCAGAATTCCATCCTGATGGGGCTCAAGGTTGACTCAACCTTCTATCCTTCCAAAGTTGGTAAAATGAGGACCTGGATTGTTGAGGGCAAGGTTGCTGACATTATAAACTTCCCAGAGAGTACTGTAAAGCACTATAGGGTGGTATATATGCCTAAATTCTTTAGCTGCTGTTATTCATGGTCTGAAACTATTTTGCTGTTGAAATGGCAAAGCATTAGATACCGCCCCCACAAAGACTACATCCCATAGTTTTACTTAGCCACATCAGTTTATTAAAAGCATTTAGCATTCACCTATATTAAATAGTGAAGTCAGTGAGTCAGACAGCCTTTAGGAATACTCTTCTTTTCTGGAATTCTCAAAGCAAGCTTGAATCTAGAAGACCTTGAACTATAGTTGGGAATGGCTCTGAGCATTATAATTCTTTGCATGCATTTAAGAAAATAGCACATGAACAGGTGAAAAGCATTTGCATTATAGAGAGAAGAACCTCTTGACCACTAGAAGTATTCTAAGGGCTTCTTTGAAGTCATTTGATGAACTAGTGACCACCCATTGACCAAAGCAAAGTGACCTGTCTTTCAAATTGTTTCCAAAATTTATGTATTCACACAAAAGAGGTTTCCTCTCTAGTCTTTTCCACCAGGGCATAAGAAACTGAGCCAGATTCTGCCCTGGCATGAGAAATAATTTGTAAGATAATTAGAGACAAATGGAGAAATGTGACTTGAATACTTGTATCAATTTTCAAATTATTACTCTCTCCAAAGGATATGCTTCAGTGCCATGCGTTCAGCTTGTATCCACGCAGGTTTCAAAAATAACAGCAGAGTTCAGCTGGATGTTGTACCTGAAGCAAAGATGGAGTCAGCTGAACATGTCAACACAGTGTCAGTTCCAGACCTTGATATTTTATATACCAATGTTCAGGCCCGCAGACAAAATACTTAATAGACTGTTTAGTCTTCTGGTTTGCTTTGCTCAGCCTGTTATCATGCATTTAATGACTATCTGCATAGGTAATATGGTTTGTTCAAAATAGTTCAATCTCATTCTTTATATCTACTTTATGACAATACAAAGTACATTATAGGGAAATGCACAGACAGGCAGGGAAGAGGGCTCAAGCATAAAATTACCTGTGGTGGTGCAGTGGTTAGAATGCAGTATTGAAGGCTAATTCTGCCAACTGCCAGCAGTTTGATTCTCACCGAGTCAAGGTGGACCCATCCTTCCATTCTTCTGAGGTGGGTAAAATGAGGACCTGGATTGTTGGAGGCAATATATGGACTCTGTAAACTGCTTAGAGAAGACTGTAAAGAACTGTGAAGCGGTAATAAGTCTAAGTGCTATTGTTATTAGGCTTGAGTGAGGGGTCCTTGGTGCTCTCTGAAAAGATGGTTCCATGATCAAAAATTGGGTTGCAAACTACTCTTTTGGGATAATCTTATTTTCAAGGGGTCCTTGGTGCTCTCTGAGCTTATTTGTTTTCTTGCAGATGTTTCATTACCCAAACTAGGAAACATCATCAGTACTAGTTGCTACTAGCACCAATCATGTCACCTAATTTGGGTCATGAAACGTCTGAAAGAAAACAAGCAAGCTCAGAGAGCACCAAGGACCCCTCATTTCAAGTCTGAGCTACAAATATTGTTTTTTTATTAGTCTTGAGTGGTTGCACAGCTGCATAGGAGACCTAGGATCCAATCCTCCATAAGCTCCATGATATCTTTCTGTTCTCAAGACAAGAAGACAAGCAGTCTCAGGAGATTCCTGCATCATAGGCAAAAGACAATAAAGTAGTTAGCTTGAATATAACTATGCATGCATGGATCTGTTTCCTTGTGCCCGGCATACATTGAGCCTTCTTAAAAGTATTCCCCATGACTTTCCAAACACGAATATTAAAAGTGAAACATCCATTCCCTACAAATTTCAATTGTACATCCACACGCTGGGAGAAACTGAGCATGGAGACCTTCAGCACCAAATCACCAAGATAGCTTGTAATCTTCTAGCATTGTCTCTTCTGCTTAAAAAAGATCCCCCGCCAACTCCTTATAAAATTAATCGATTTCATTAAAAGCTTTAATTAGATTATTGAACTTAATTACAACACTGCACTGTATTAATTTATGATGGTTGAATTCTGATCAGAGTGCTTAAAGGTTTCTAGAAATATTGAATCCCATTTTAGAATAGGAAAGTACGAAGCTCTCTCTCTCTCTCTCTCTCTCTCTGTGTGTGTGTGTATGTGTGTGTGTGTGTATAGATAGATAGAGATAGACAGACAGACAGATAGATAGATATAGATATAGATGATATAGATATATAGAGGGACAAAGATAGATAAGGAGAGAGAGAGAGAGAGAGAGAAATTGAGATAGAGATAGATAGATATAGTTATAGATAAATATAGATATTACTCTTTGTAAAATGATGTTTCATTACTTTCAGCCACTGTGGTTGTGAATCTGTGTGCATGCCTTGGCCTAAAATAAAATGTACTGGTCTGAACAAATGAAATGCAAACTTTTTCATTTTCTAAACAATAGCACTTTAAAGAGTAGGGGTTTTTCGAGCGGGGGAAGGAAGTGAAGAAAAACAAAAAAGGAAATGGTGTTTTGAAGATTCAGCTTTCAGTTTACTAGCTTTTCAAAACATTCTTCTAACTACAGATATGCTTTGTCTGGAGTGAGCCCATAGCAAGAATTTCTGGGCACAAAACTTTAGACAAATGGAAATTGAGAGCAATGATCCAGTCCTGGGAAATTATTGAATTAATCATCTGGGATATTCTGAATTTCACTCTTTTTTTAAAAAAAGAGAAACTACATTGTTGGCTTTGCAGATTACCTTTTGGAACTGACTGATGTGAATGGATAGTTTAGTGCCATTGATGCATTTCATAAAAGATAGTATTGAATATTTCAACTACTCTAGCTTATGCTGAATTACCAATGTATAAATAAGTAATTTTTAATTACCACACTCCTTCTTTCCTTTACAATATCATCTTTCATTCTTCAGCTGAACAGTCTCCCCAGACATCCAATCTGTAACAAGACACACAATATGGTGTCAGAAGATAACCCTTATGTGCCCATGGAGTTCCCTGTTCTCCAGCCTTTGTTTTTCAATTAAAAATAAATAAACAGGAAGCGGGTAAGTTGCCATGCAAAGTGCCATTTTCTAGAATCCTTTTAATTGACAAGAAGGCCTTTGGTAAGCTTTCTACAAAGCTCTTCCCAGCATCTTGAGAAAATAAAAATAACATATGGGCATAGTCCTGTGTGTTTTTAGCAAGAAGTATTGAAGGCGATGGGGGGAAATGAGAGACAATATTGAATAGATCAGGTACTCTAGCTTATTCCATATTACCAATGTTTCAAGGTAAATAGGTGTTCTAGAATTACTCATTTGGGGAATGGTTAAGTCTCCTTCACCGATGCCATTTTGAGAGATTCCCTTGGTATGTTCTTAAATTCTAGATATGTCTACTGGCTCTAGAGCAGTGGTGGCTAACCTTTTTGGACTCCTGTGCCAAACATTGTATGCACACTTCCACTCATGCGCTTGCGTGCCAGGACCAGAAGGCAATGCCCCCCCCCATGCCCCCTGTACATGTGCATGAGATTCCCCCCACCCCCTGATCTGCACTGCGCCTCCCAGCTGATTTTTGGCCTGTTTGAGGCCTTTTTCGGCCTGCCAGAGACTCGAGGGAAACCTCTGCAGGCTTTGCAGGCCGAAAAATGGGCCCATTTCATCACTTCTGGTATTTCCGGAAATACAGGAAGTGACAAAATGGGCCTATTTTTTAGCCTGCAAAGCCTGCAGAGGCTTCCCTCAAGCTTCTGGCAGGCCGAAAAAGGCCCAAAAATCAGCTGGGAGGTGCACACATGCGCAGTGAGGTAAATTTGCCTGGGGCTCGAGTGCCCGCACAAATGGCTCTGCGTGCCACCTGTGGCACACGTGCCATAGGTTCGCCATCACAGCTCTAGAGCATGGTTATCCAACCTTTTGGCTGCCCTGGACTGCATCAAGTGAAGAGGAATTGACTTGGGTCTCATATAAAATATATAACATAGTTAATGTATATAAATAACACACTTCTTGTACTTTTTAATATTTTTATTACTTTGTAGGGCTGCTAGTGGTCCAGGGATCCATGCAGCCTACAAGTTATGGGTTGGACATGCCTGCTCTAGTGTGTTGCCTGTCTTGGATCTTAAAGGACGTGACCCAGAAGGAAAAAGAAGTAGAAGGAGGAAGAAAAAGGAAACAGAATCTAAAATAAGTCTTTTTTATTGTTGTTTTTGCCACTCTCAAAGTTGCTAGTATGATGGAGAAAAACTGTTTTGTCAGATATTTGGAGAACAATGGGTTTCCCCTAAAAATTAGGTTTATTTTTGTAAATACATATGCACACCCAAAGAGATACATGTGAGCACACACAAAATATCCTTTAAGGCAAGGTAGTTTGGAAGGGAAGTTTACTCAATTGATCTACAAGGGTTCAGATAACTATCAAATTCTAGAACCTCTCAACTGCTCGGTAGATGTTATTTCTATGTTGTGCTTAGAAAAATGGTTCTGCAGCTTATTTCTTTTTTGGTTTCATTTATTTATTTATTTGAAACATTTATATAGCCGCCAGTCTAATAACAAGCTCTGGGCAGCATCCAATCAAAAATTAAAATGATTGATAATTTAACGGATGTCACTTTCAGGAAATTCATCCCTTATTCCAAGAAAAAAATCCACAAGAATAGCCAAGAGAGATTTCATGCAAGAATTTAACAGAAGTTCTCAGCTTCAATCTCTTGTAGCATTTCCAGTGGGGTAAAAAAACAACAACACACCCATCCTGCCTGAAGCTCAGAAAAGACACTTTCAGCCAGTTTAGTGTAGAAGAAGAGCAGGCAGTGCTGGGGGATGGAGTTAAACATGTCATTAGCTTAGAGTCATTGCATTCCTACAAGCTGTCAGAGTCCAACCTCTCCTGAATTCCATTGACCCTTATCTGATGCCAATTTAACGTTCAACTTTACTTGACCAGATTTTTGTCTATAGGCTTGAATAAGTCTTCTATACCTTATGAATGGTTCTGATTCTTTGTGCCTGATATACAGGCAGACATATATCTTTTCTACCCCTTCATTCTACTCAATGGAGATGAAGATGACAATTTGAGAACAACCATTTAGAAAGTGTTCAGAATCAGGCATGGATCTTCCAAAGGATAGGTTATAGATGACCTACATCTAGATCTGCTCCTTCTAATGAGGTCTAATCTCTGTATTCCTGAAAGTTCATTAGAAGAACAGATTAAGAATAAGATTTTCATAGTATCATTTGCTATTTCAGATAACCCTGAGCATTGAGTGAATCTACTTTTCTTCTTCCTTCCTTCCCTTCTACCATCCAATTTATTTTCCAGTTTGTACAAAGGAACAGGTTGCCGAAAAAACAAAACTTTGTATCACACACTCACCAGAAGCTGGTGCTAAATCAGTGACACCTAATTAATGAACTTCCCTCCAGGAATTCAAAGCACCATGCACGAGATCTTCTCCATCACATCCCATAGCAACACGATGAGGTTAATAGGTTGTACGGAGAATTAGTGATTGGCAAAATGCGCACACACTGAGCTTTTATGGCTGAGAATGGATTTGAATTGGGGTGTATACAAGCTTAGCAGCCTTGCTAACAACTTGTTGGCAAAGAGACCTGATCAGATGAGTCTGGTTTGGCTTCATTTATGAAATCTCTTGGCTTCCAGTGTGAAGGTGCCTTCACCATATGATTTATGGAATGGACATTTGCAGGGACATGCTGAATAGAAGGCAGCAGCCAAAACTCTCTTCTCAGTAAGCAGTATGACTGTAGTATAATTAACCAAAGTCACATTTTGCAGCCAAAGAACTATCTGGTTGGTTCAAATCATTACATGGAACATAAGCCACCCTCTTTCTCCATTCTTTTTGGATTCTCGTGGTTGCCAGCTGTCAGTGCTGCAGTGATTGCAGATTTTACAATTGCTAACTTTTCCCGGTCAGGGTCTAGGCTAAGTTTTTGCCTATTATTCTGAATCTGGTCTGTATTCACATGGCAAACATTCAAGAATGTGTCTATTCTGTAATTTTTTTTTCTTGTGAAGTATTTTTTAAAAACTGCACATTTTTTTTCAGCAGATGTTGGGTGTAGACATTTGCATCTTGTCTTTTTTTCCCCTCTTTCTCTAGCAACACTTCTAAGAGGGATGGAGAACAGAACATGGAACATTATTTGTCAATTTATTAAATTTGTACAACTGGCCATCTTACCAAAAGCAACTTATAAAATTAGAACAGGGACATTTGAATAGAACTTTCTCCAGAGAATGAGATCTTCACCTAATGGGTTTCTACAGTAAATGCTGTAATGTTATGTTAAAGAGGCTGTAAAAGGGAAAGTGGTCAGATTACAGCATTGTTCTGGGGACCATAATATAGCTGATATGTTAACAAAACCTGTATCTGTGGAAAAATATTTATTTATTTATTTTTATTTATTTGATTTGCCAATTGTTTACAAGATAATAAGTATAAGTGTATACATAGTTGTGAATACATGAAATGGGTACATATAAGAAAAATAAAAGAAGAATAAGAGAAACAATAGGACAGGGACGGTAGGCACGTTGGTGCGCTTTATGCACGCCCCCTACAGACCTCTTAGGAAAGGGGTGAGGTCAATAGTAGACAGTCTAAGGTTAAAGTTTTTGGGGTTTGGGGAAGAGACTACAGAGTCGGGTAGAGTATTCCAGACATTGACCACTCTATTGCTGAAGTCGTATTTCCTGCAATCAAGTTTGGTGCGGTTAACTTTGAGTTTGTATCTATTGTGTGCTCTTGTGTTGTTATGGTTGAAGCTGAAGTATTCATTGACAGGTAGGACATTGCAATGTATGATTTTATATACCATGCTTAAATCAGACCGAAGACGGCGTAATTCAAGGTTTTCTAGTTCTAGAATTTCAAGTCTGGTGGCATAAGGTATTCTACAACGAGTAAAGGAGTGGAGAACTCTTCTTGTGAAATATTTCTGGACTTTCTCAATTGTGCTAATATCAGATACGTAATGTGGGTTCCAGACTGATGAACTGTATTCGAGTATTGGTCTAGCAAATGTTTTGTATGCTCTGGTTAGTAGTGTGATATTACCAGAGAAAAAGCTACGTAGGATTAGGTTAACAACTCTTAATGCCTTTTTGGCTATGTAGTTGCAGTGGGCTCTAGCACTTAGATCATTAGAGGTGAGTATTCCAAGGTCCTTTACAGAGCTTGGGTCATCAACAAGATCTTGACTATTCAGCTTGTATTTTATTTTCTGATTTTTTTGCCAATATGTAAGACAGAGCATTTATTTGTTGAGATTTGAAGTTGCCATTTGTTTGACCATTCTGATACATAGTCAAGATCTTTTTGTAGGGTAGCAGTATTGTCTGTGGTATTGAACAGCTTTACATCATCAGCGAAAAGAACGCAATTGCTCTTAATATGATCACAGAGGTCATTTATGTAGAGTATGAAGAGAGTTGGTCCTAGAACACTGCCTTGGGGGACACCACTATTGACAGGTACAGAATTTGATAGGACGCTCCCAATTTTGACCATTTGTTGTCTGTTTGCCAGGAATGCTTCTATCCAGTTATTCAGTTGTCCAGACATACCATAGGATTTTATTTTTAGGAGTAGTTTGTCGTGTACCACTGAATCAAAGGCTTTACAGAAGTCTATGTAGATTGCGTCTATTGCTTTGCCCTGGTCGAGTTGTGTCGTCCATATGTTTTTGCAGTGTAAGAGTTGCAGATTACAGGATAGTTTTTTTCTGAAACCAAATTGTTTATTGGAGAGTAGGTTGTTTGTCTCTAAGTGGAGGATGATGGATTGGTTAATAATTGATTCCATGACTTTACAGGTGACGCAGCATAAGGAGATTGGCCTGTAATTTTCAACTAGGCTTGGGTCTCCCTTTTGAAGATGGGGATGACTGTGGCTTGTGACCATAGGTTAGGCAAGGAGCTGGTCCTGAAAGATTTTTCAAAGATTATGCTTAGAGGTTTGGCTATGGCAGTGGATAGCTTTTTAAGAAGTAGGCACATATTCCATCAGGTCCAATAGATAGAGATGGTTTTAGATTGCGTAGTGCTTTTTCAACATTGTCTTCTGTAAAATCGATATGTATTAGATCATTGTTGTTATCTGTGGTACGGCTAGGAAATACTGGGCATGATCCATTGCTGTTTACAAATACTGAGCTGAAGAATGTGTTAAAGATGTTGGCTTTAGTGGTGTCGTCGTTGCAGTCTTTACCATCAGGTCCTATCAAGGGTGGGATAGACCTTGAGTCTTTTAGTTTGTTGTTTACAAAATTGTAAAAAGCACGGTGGAATTGGTGCTTAGAAGGTTTTCCTCTTGTTTAATGTGATAATTGATGCATTCGGTCTTTATCTGGTGGCATAAATTTTTGTATCGGCTTTTGAAATTGGCAACGTGACCAGATTTGTTTTTCCTCCAGAGTGATCTCTTTTTAGATTGAAGTTTCCTTATTGTTATGGGTAATCTGCTTTTTGTTTTGTTTTGGGAGTTGTTGTTGGTACATATAGTTTGATGACTCTTTTGACTTCAAGTAAAAATATGTTGTAATGGTCTTCAACAGTATTGCATCCAGTGAATAGAGATTGCCAATCAAGGGATGAGAGATCGTTGTCTATAAGATCATAGTTGCCTTTTTGAAGTTACAATTGGGGATTACATCATCGTGGTGATTTTTGTGTGGGCGTATGTTGAGACAAAAGTCAATCATATTGTGGTCACTGCTGGAAAAGGGTTCTTTATAACCTGCCCTGTACTGAGATCAGTTTTGCAAGTCTTCATTTTGTCCCAATGACTCCTAAGATACATTTGGGTGATGACTTTTTTGATAGGAATCCATGAACTCCAGAACCTCCTTCTGGAAACTGATGCTACTTTCTCAGTTGCAATTTGGGTAAACATCGATTCTTTTCCAGAAAGCCTTCAATGGGGGTTTTCTAAAAGGGGGAATCTCCATTGAGTCATTCTTGGCTTCTGGATTCGTTGATGGGAGCATGTAGATTTCTTGGGAGCAGTATAAAAATGCTTTCTCATGTCCTCCTTCTAGGATGTTGTTTCAACTTCCAAATGTTGTCTACTGTCCTGAAATTCTGTGATGTACTTGGGAACTAATTAGACCTACCAAGCACAGATAAAGTAGTGTATCTATCATAATTTTTTTAGATTCTTTTTGACTGTCTAGCATTGCATTTCTATGTTCCTATTCTTTTTCAATGTCAGAGGAATGTTTTTTTTTTATTAAAAAAAAAACCAGTTAATTGAGTTGTGAATGTTGAGATTTCTTTTTTAAAAAAAGAAGTGCAAAATCTAGTGCAGCTTTAACCCATCCTGCTTGGTGAGTATTCCACCCCTTCCTCTCTCTTACACACAAACACACAGTCCAGCCTGGAGCTGCTCCACTGGTTACCTATTTAAAAAAAACTCTTCGAATCACATGTAATGTGTGATTACTTTTTCTCTCTCACACACACCCCTTCCACTGACTTTATCTCTTGTACAAATATCCTTGTGGCCCTATTTCATACTCAATGTGAATTAAACGTCAATCTTCTTCTAGAAAGCCCAAGTGCCTCTTGAAGTGTGACACAGTTCTTAGCTTGCCTGGGGCTTCATTTCAATGTTAATTCATCATATTTCTAAACAGGAATGTTTACTCTGGTTCTCCAGAATCTGGGACACGGTTCCTTCTGTTTTCGTCTGTCTTCCGCTCAGTCATGTTTCAATCAAGTAGACAATAATCCAGATTAATCCATACAAAATTGTAAATCCTGCTGTAAAACATTAAGGTACAGCTGCCTGGGTGAAATCCTCTTAAGAGCACGGCGTTCAATTAGCGCAAAAGGGGAAGACGAGGGTTTACTCAGGAAATCAAATCAAACTCTGCTGATGCTTCAGAAATATAATTGCAATGATATAATTAACTGAAAAGGCAGTAACACTGGGTGAGTGTTGAGGGGGCTGTGACAGGAATAAAAATAATTGCTGACATGGTTTCCCCTTTCTCTCACTCCTGGAATAGCCTGATCTTCATATTCACAAGTGGCAAGCCTGAGAAATCATGGTGTGTTCTAGGATAGACATCACCACTCTAGTATGGGAAAAGAAATCCAGGCCATCAAAGAACATGGTGGTTGGACACCATCAAAGCTGACACCAGCCAGAGCATAGAAAAACTCAAAGAAGCAATGCAAGATCAGAAGATGTGGAAAGATCTGGTCCATAAAATTGCCAAGAGTCGGACATGACTGAATGGATTACCTCATCATCACTCTAGTATGTTCCATATGAGTTAGGACTACAATTTCCAGAACTGTTGTCAACATCTTGAGGTTTCATATATATCTATTTTGTATTGGATCTTTTTATTGGGTATTCTTTTTTGACTAACTTATCTGATTTCATCAGATTCCATGAACGAGGAAGATAGGGTTGATTTTTTTCCCCAGGGAGAGAATATGAATTAATTATATCTCTGGTTTCTAAGTGAGTGATGCACAATATGTGAGTCTGCCCACACTGTTGAGCTACAACATCCACCATCCATCCCTAGCAGCATGTAATGCTGGGAAAAGACTAGTAACGGCTGAACATATTTCATTAAGTTGGTCTAAGCCCAGATCCTGATATGTCCTGCCAAAAATAGCCACCATCCCCAGGTAGCTAAAAAAGCTATAAATAGATCTAAAGTAATAAAATCTTGGGTTCCATGGCTTTAAAGGCAGGGAAGTCAATCTTATTACAAACGTCAAAGGTGAGTAAGGTGAACATATTGGCTGAATGTTCAAAATATTATAGAATGTATTTCTACCTGGGTTAACCAGGAGAATTTATATTGTTCTGTTGATTACATGCTCTTTCATATATTCTTATTTTTATGTTCATGTTAGGAAATAAAGTGATTTTTTATAAGCTTCAGTTTCTTGTTAGTATTCAGAATCAAACTTAATCCAGCCATACAACATATATTTTTAGTCCCAAAAGACATGTTATTGCCCATTTCTCTACTAAGATAGGACTGAATTAGTGGGCAGACTGTTTCTTTTTGCTCCACTTACTGTAACATATGCTCTCTTTAAAAATAATACGATTATCTGCCAACAATGAAGATAGGACATTAGCTGCCAGTGGTGGTGTTCACCTGTAGTTCCTCTCTTGTGTGTGGCACCCCGCTTGGTAGAAAGGCAGCCTCTCTGCAACACAGGAACAAAAGTGACAACTCATTAGTAAACCTTAGTAGCTTTTCTGAAGTCAGAGCTTCCATAATATGGCGTGCTTTGTTTGCAAACCATGCACATTTTATCTTCATACATTTGCATATCATCTATGAACACATTGACAAAATGTGTCGTGCCTCTGAATAGCTTTTTTCTCCTTCTCTCTCTTGCTCCCTCCCTCTCTTCAATAATTATTGAACTGGGAGGGCTGCAGGTAGCAAGAAACTGTACACCACCTTCATCTTAAGACAGTACATCTTGAGATGTGTTGCAAAAGGAGCTTCAGAATGTCTGCACCAACTTTGGGGTGTTTGTAATCATGAGGTGGTTGTAATTTGTCACAAATGTCCCATACTCAGGCACAAGAGCAGGGTAGAAATATTTTGTGATAAAGGAGCAAACAAGACTTGCAACAGATGAGGTAGCTTGAAGTTTAGGACTTCTCATACATCAGTTGCCCCCTCTGATCAGATAGCTGACTCCTCGTTGGGTTGTTCTATCAATTTCAACCTCAACCTCAACCTCAACCTCAACCACAGCCTTAACCCCAATCTTAACCTTAACCTTAACCTTAACCTCATCCTCATCCTCATCCTCATCCTCAACCTCAACCTCAACTCAACCTCAACTCAACTCAACTCAACTCAACTCAAAGTCAAACAAACCTCAACATCAGCATCAGATTAACATCATCTCTGGAGAAATCTAGGTTCCTTCAAAACTATTGCCTATTTGGGGTGAAGACTCCATGATAGTCCCAGCTTGAACATTTTAGATATAATACTGGATGGGACCCCAAAATAAATCCCTATATCCATCCCATCAGTAGGCATTCAAATCCCTAGAGAATATATGAAAGGCACTATCCCATTATCTCCGCTTGGCGTGAAGGCCTTTCTTCTACAGGTATTTGCATTATGGACCAGAAAGCAGAAATACGTGGCATACATCTTTGACTTATCCCACTTAAAATAAAGAAGGAATTGGATTTGTCTCTCTTCAAAAAGAAAAAATGACTGTAGAACACTGCAGTGGAAGGCAGACTGCTATGCAAGATGTTTGCTTGCATGTCTTGGGCTGGGAGTTGAAGTTTCTGACAGTTTCTTTCAAAGCAAATCAAATCTCCCATATGCTAATGACACTGTCTTCAAGGACCCCCTATGAAGCAACTAATATTTATAAGCCAGCAAGGTCATGCATGACTGCTTCTGGAAAGGAATCTGGCACCAGAAACATGTTTTGATTACCAAACACAGATGACTTTGTTTGCAAGCAAAAAAATAGCTCCTTGTGGTCTTTGAATTCCGAACAAAAGATGCATCATTTCTCCTCCACCCTGCCATTGTCAATTTACTCCAGGATATCTGTTGCCCAACATTAAATAAGTTTGACATTTCCCTGGATAAACACCTGTATTCTATTTAGAGGATTCCACTTCATTTTCACAATGCATTAGTAGAGTCATGCACTTTGGAGCATTCATCTCCAAGGTCTCCACTGTTACCAAAAGTGATGCAGTTGGGAAGCATGAAGCACTGCTGTGCTTTTTGGGGGGAGGAATTAGGCAGAGTCTCATTTATACAATAGAGTGGCATCTCATTTCTTTAAAGAAATACACCAGTTGACTAGTGGCGTCAAGCCACTCTGGAAGATGGTTGGAATACGGCAATTTGAAACACAGAAGAAAGAAGAGATGTATCTGAAGAAAATTGGGTAATATTGAAAGATTAAAAACAAGGAAGAGATGTATGTAATGATGATGAGATGATGATGATGATGATTGATGATGATGATGATGATGATGATGATGATGATGATGATGACAAATCCAGAACAACTTGATTTGTGGGTCAAAGTTTTCAAGCATGATCTGGATTGCAGCTGGAGAATTTTCAGGACAAAAGTTGTTGAGTGTCTAGGAAAGATTCGCCTACAGCAATGTTTCTCAACCTTGGCCACTTGGAGATGTGTGGGTTTCAACTCAACTTTTGGCAGACATGTTGTCAAAGTCTCATTTTCAAGTTCCAAAAACTAACAAAAATACGTATTTCTTCCAAGCAGATTTAGCATTCCACACCCATAGACATAATCTTACCAAACTAAAGCAAACAACCAGCCACACAAAAGCCTATATTCTGGGAACTGTTACAGAGGAGCCATCTTCACTCTCTTCCTGTCACACAAATTATTTGAACTGCATTATCTCTTGTTTGTCTAGTATGCAGGCCCTCCCTCCTAGGAATCCAGACTTCATTCCACCACATACACCCCCCTTCTTTTTAACATGCACCATGCATCACACACACATTAAAAAGGGCATAGACTTTGATCGTTCAATTGCAGTCATCCTAACACTTTTGACCCTTCCACTGAGAGATATCTCTTGTTTTCTTCAAGCTGGGCATTTTGGTTTTCCTTTTCCAAAATATCCTGATTAAATACATTCTTTCTGTACTTTGTTGATATGCTTGCCTGTTTTAAATCTGTTGTATTATAGAAGTGCACCTCCCTGATAATAGATGACCCAACCGATTGATGCTCCATTCAGTTTGAAATAGGAAGGACTCATTTCTCTTCAACTCAGTGCAGGACAGTAGTGGGATAGGTTTCAAAAGAAAAGAAAAATCACTGCTCCAATTATCTATGTTAAGATACACCCATAATCCATTGTTCCATGCAAGCTTTCCTGATCTCATCTGTCTGATCGCAGCTGTTTGAGTCGCAATCATTTCTTTTCTCTCATCTTCTGCGTGCCTTTTGTGCTGCTTCCAAGCCTCCTCAGCTCATATTCTCCCTTCTATCTCCTAAAATGTCATAGAATCCACTGTTCAGCACAAATAGCTTTAGACAGCCTTAACAAGGAAGGGAACAGAAATGTTCAAGGTAATGGGATAAGCAGTTCGGTCTTGCCGTGTTCATTCAAAATGGCTTCAGGATTGTCCCTGAAAGCACTGTCAGATAGTTACAATATTGTATTAAAGTATGTACCGCTGCATTTCTTCTCCTGGTGTTTATTTATTGTCACACCATGCCATTTAACCAAACTGGTTAAAATGAGTTTTAACTTTTATTTATTCCAAAGGCCAGCGACGCACAGCTTGTGGTTGCCAGATTGCCCTGTATAGCACCTAGATGTTATCTTTTGCCATTTTAAAATAGGTGTGGGAGAGGGTAATAGCAACCATTGAAGTGATCACCTGGTCACCCAATTGCATGATATATTTTTTTTGTAAAAAGTCTGAAGCTACAATTATCCTTAGAAAAAAGCACTTGGCACCCTAGTCATTTTTTTAAGACAAATTCATGAACATTTAGGTTATTGATTTTGACAAAATAACTGTATTTGGCCTGGATTGTACAACTCACCAACATATGTGACCACAATTTCAAGGGTATGAGAATAACTTTGAGAATATGATTAGATGGAGTATCTTCTCATGCCCTTGCTGTGGAAATACAAGGATTCTTTTTGTTGCTTGACCCTGAAGATGACCACTGAGAATGTGAATAAACAAGGTACAAATTCACTCTCCTGTAACCCTCAGTGTCTGCCATAATAGAACAGAATAACAAAGTTGGAAGGGGCATTAGAGGTCTTCTAGTCCAACCCCTGCTTGGACAGGAGACCCTATACCAAGCAAATGGTTGTCCAGTCTCTTCTTAAAAACCTCCAGTGGTAGAACACTCACAACTTCTGGAAACAAGTTGTTCCATTGATTAATTGTTCTCACTGTCAGGAAATTTGGTTCTCTCCTTGATTAGTTTCCACCCATTGCTTCCTGTCCTGGCTTCAGATGCATTGGAGAATAGCTTGATTCCCTCTTCTTTGTGGCAGCCCCTCAAATATTGGAACACTGCTATCATGTCAACCCAGTCCTTCTTTTCATTAGACTAGACATATCCAATTTCTGCAACCATTCTTAGTATGTTTTAATCTCCAGCCCACTGTTGTGGTTTGCCGGCAGCCTGTGCAGATGGCAGCAGAATTGGACAGTGGGGAAGAACAGGGACCAGTCCAGGAGTCTGGAGAAAACTCAGACGAGAGTCCTGCATCTGATGCAGAGATGGGGCCAGGACCATCTGGGAGTGGGGTGTTGACTCCGGAGCCTTTGGAGGCTGGCAGCAGCAAAGCCAAGGAACAAGGGGAGCCTGTTCCAAGTGCGCGTGTACAGTGCTGCTAGAAGGCAAGAGCAGCTGAGACAAAAGGGATGAGTCGGGAGTAAGTCTTGGAGGTGATTGCCCCTCCCATAAGATATAAAGGACAGGCAAAGGTGATGAAACCTTTGCAGGAAGCAAAGTCGTTTGTTCTGTTCAGATTAATCCTTGAAGCTCTGTGTAGATTTTGTACTTTGGTTGGCTTGCTATAGTTCATTTGGCAGTTTAGTTGTTGGCAGCAATTCAAAGGAAAGAAAGGTGGGTTCTTATCTTGAAGGGACTGTTTGGGACTCATTACCAGCTGGGGATTAAAATAATTCCCAGCATTGAAATAAAACAAGATTTGTTTTAACTAAGCGTGTGCTTAATTATGGTCTTGGGAAGCCTTGGTCAAAACACCCACTAATCAACTTTGTTTCTCATTCTAGAGTCTCAACATCTTTTTTATATCATGGTGCCACATTATATTTCTTTTTGGATTCCACCACAGTCTGATACCTGTTTTGCTGAAGTTAAACAAAAGGCTGAGTAACCGCATCCCCTTCTGATCTTGAGGAAGCAAGAGAATTATTGTGTAGCACATATCTTTGAAGACATCTTCAGGATTCCAGGACTAATTGTGGTGTGATGTTATTTGGCCTCATGGCGGTTTAAGATGACTATGATGAAGTAGTGACAAATTCCCAGCAATTCTCTGGGGTCAGAATGAATTTTCACAGGAGTGTTAAGATTAACTCTATCTCCTCAAAGTTCGCCTCTTTGCACAGACTTCAGTGAAGTTCCAGCACAGTTTTCTCTTGTGAGTATGCAACACAAAAGCAATTGGCTTCTGTGAATCTTTTCTTATCATAGGGAAAATATAGAGAGTCAATTGGATTGAGAGGGGTGGCTATAGAAATTGAACAAATAAATATATCTCATTTTTAAAGAATTAGTTTCTTCTTCCCCTCAAGCACAGAGATAAAGAGAGACTCTGCAAATGAATGGATGAATAGATAATAAGTCACATTAACTTAGCATGCTATTGTCATTTGATCTGTAAATTGTCCTGTAGGGATATTTCTTTTATTGTTACTATTTTGATCTTCTTCCTGACATTTTCCCACAAGTGCAGGGATTGTTTTATTCCCAGATCAGCCAAGTGTTGATCCATTGGTTGTGGCAGAATATTATCATTATTATATTTATTACATCTATTTTTATGTCACTGTACAATAATGTGTTCCACTTTATGTGAAAAGATTATCTTAAGCGCCTCAATGGCATGCAAACTTTGGCACAGAAAAGGAAAGATAACAGAGGATTCTGGGGCCTCAAGGTTTGCAGGGCAAATAAATTTAGTGGGAAAAACCCAAAGAGCGGAAAGAAATTTAAAGCAGACAAATCATGATGGACAATGTGTCATCATCATGGTGTCAGCCTTTCCAAGTAATAATCCCATAGCAAACAGAACTCGAAGGCTGGTAGATTCCTCAAGGATTACTTTTATTGGATACATTGTATTGGCACAGTTTTGGTGAAAACCGGCTCTGAAGCTTCTCGTGGTTTTCACCTAATTAAAAGTAAAAGTTTCCCCCCTTCCCCAAACAATCAGTCACATAATCCAATCAAGGTGCCGTCTGGTTGCCTGGTAACTTCACTCAGCCTCTCTCTGAGCAGATATTAGAATGACCTTGGTTTCCAGGAGACAATATTTTGTTTTGGCTAAAAAAAACACCCCTGCTATCTCTAATCCCCTCTCCCTATCCCTCAGCTCCGGTGTGACAACACTGAAGCTTCAAAGCGGCTTCGGTGAGGTCAGCTTCAGGGTTGACACATGGAATGCTGGATGCTTCCTGAGAGAAGAATAGAAGGTAACTTTACAATAAAGATAAAGCTAGTTTTCCTGGGTGTGCATCTTGTCTGGACTATCTCAAAGGGCTAACATCAACCTTGTATGATTCTGTTAATGCAACCTTAGAAGACCAAAAGTATCTCTCTCTAGAAAAATAGAGGGGATCTGAAATGCTTCCCATACCCCATTTGTTTTTGCAGAATTTTTTATATGCTGGTTGTCCAGTCTGCAGCTCTTCATTCTATCTTCCAAGGTCATTTCCGCATATCATTACATCAAGGGACTCTTCTTATATGTTAAGTGAATCTCACTCGCCCATTGACTTTGCTTGTCAGAAGGTCCCAAAAGGGGATCATGTAATCCTGGGACACTGCAACAGGTATATATATGAGTCAGTTGCCAAGCATCCGGATTTTGATCACATGACCCTAGGGATGCTGCATGGGTCATAAGTGTGAAAACCGGTCATAAGTCACTTTACTCAATGCTGTTGTAACTTTGAACAGTCATTAAACCAACTGTTGTAAGTCAAGGACTGCTTATACTCTGCTTTCTTCTGATTGGGCAAGATGGTTCTCCTCTTTGGCCTGTTTCCTACAAGACAACTGGAGAACTTGCTTCTTTTTCTTTCCTCCACGTGACATCACACAGAGCTCAAAAATTCAGACTTTTCATCAGTTTAAGAAATGAATCTCTTGGAGTTTAGATACCTGTCTCTGGGTACTCTTTGTACAGTGGATTCTCCTCTCACATGGACTATACACTAAATATGGACTCAATAAATGAAAGGCAGGATTCCAGTCCTGGTTACTTCAATATCTTCTCTACAAGAGTCTGCAACTGAACGACTGGAGCAAAGAGCAGAAGGAGAGGTGCTACTTCTGTGTATTAACATAGTCATGAAAAGCCATTGACAGTCTCCTTATTTGGCCTGAAGGTGCTTTTCAAAAGGCAACTGGACTTTCTTTGTTTTTCTTTTCTTTGTTCCTTCCAGAACTGAAGAAGCTTCTTGGATGAGAAGTGAAGCATCTTCAAGAAGGGGAAAAAAAACAAAGTCCAGTTGTCTTTTGTAAAAGCATCTTTGAGATAACCATGACCTGGATGACTAAGAATCTCCATAGACATCTCCCCTTTTGGCAAACTTGGAGTCAACACTTAATCAAGGAGAGCTACCCTCTTAAATGGAAACACTTGGTCTGCATAGAATTCTATAGCCATGTCTGCCTGTAGCACACAGAAAATTACTACTGAAGTATCTTAGACTGATAAGAATTTCTACCCCTTTCCACACAGGGTGTATGTTATGCTTGATGTGAATTGTGCTGATTGCCCAAACTACTTCAGGAAATAACTCTTTTCCTGTTACTTGTGTAATGGGATGCTAAAATTTGTGCCACACCACGATGAGGGTCAAAAGTAACAAATCAGGCTTCCAGAAAGCAAGGGATGGAGTTCTTGTGGTTTTTTTTTTTTTAAACAACAGAAACACAGATGGGAAGCCTATTACTTGCTATTTTGAAGATACTACATCTGTGTTACCAATGATTATGTAAATGCACAGATTTTATTGCCATCATCCTTCCTTTCAACACACTTGCTTTTCACAAATTTGAGCTAATCAGCAGTTTTGTCCATCCACATTTTCATGGGTTTCAGCAAATAAAATGTGATGCGCAATTTACTATTCACAGTAAATAAGTATGCATGAAACAAGTAGTACATTCATAGCGGAAGCGGGCGCCACTAAAGTGAATTGCTCTGCGCTCAATCAGAAAAGGTTGGACTGGGAGGAGGAGGAGGAGGAGGAGGAGGAGGAGGAGGAGGAGGAGGAGGAGGAGGAGGAGGAGGAGGAGGAGGAGGAGACAAGACCATAAGGGCAGATTGGAACAACTGTTTTTATCACTGAAGTTCTTCAGAACCCAGCTTCTTCACTTTTTTTTTTAAAACAACTAATGTAGTGCAACTGGGCATAAAGAATCATAGCTACTCAAAGAAAATAAGGGAAAGATATAGTCCTTCTGGCAAAATTATAAACCCAGGGCAGAATTTTGCTTTATAAGCAACATTGAAATGATGACAACCTTCATTTTGAATCCATGCCTCCCTTTTTGTAAAAGCCATAAAATTGTTCCTGTATTTTCCTTTCCTCTCTGTTTTCCAACATCAGCAGTTAACGGGGATGAAATTGGAATTCCATTTATGTGTAAGTAACTGCCCCATGTGGTGTTCTACAAAACTGTGGATGGCTGCAATTTTCTAGCCAAAGAAATACCCCAAATGTCCATTTCTGACCCAAATCTCTAAAGACCACCATTGGTTGTATGAAGTAGGAAGAGGTTTTCTGAATGAGCTACTGAAGGCTCATAGTCTTGTATAATTCAGATGGACAATGGCAAAGTTAGAAACAGTGAAGGACAGGTCAGACATGAAATGAAATAATATTCAGGGGCTGTCGCGGAGAAGAAGGGTTCAACCTACTCTCCAAAGCAGGACAAGAAGTAAAGGATGGAAGACTATCAATGACTGTCTTCTCAATCATCCATTTCATGGTTGTCCCAAAGGTGCTTTTTCAAGAGGCAACTGGACTTTCTGGTTTTTCCTTGAAGATGTTTCGCTTTTCATCCAAGAAGCTTGTTCAGAGCTGAAGAAGCTTCTTGGATGAAAAGCAAAACATCTTCAAAGAAAAAACAGAAAGTCAGTTGCCTCTTGAAAAAGCACCTTTGGGACAAAGGATGGAAATTTATCAAAGATCCAATCTAGAATTAAGGAGAAATTTCCTGACAGTGAGATCAATTAATCAGGAGAGGTTGTGGGTGCTCCATCACTGGAGGTTTTTAAGAAGAGATTGGACAATTGTTTGTTTGAAATGGTATAGGGTTTCCTGTTTAAGCAAGGGGTTGGACTAGAAGACCTCCAAGGTCCCTTCCAACTCTATCATACTGTACTTTGTAATATAGCCTGGAAGTGGGAAAATGAACTTAATAAAAGCTTTAGTTATTGTGGGGAACATAAAGTCCCTTTTCAATCCTGAACAAAGAACTATTAATATAATAGGAGAGGGAATTCTTCAGTTGTTCAACCTAGGTAGCAAAATGTCTTGCCCTCGCTTTAATAAGAATGGGTTGACAAATTGTAAACTCTACTGCAATATAGCTTACACAAAGCCATGTTTACATTTCTGGGATCTAACTTTATAAAACAGATCAATAAGTGTTGCTCCTCTGTCTAGAGCCAACCACTACCCAGGCATTTCCACCACTACAAAAAGATAAATTGCTCGGTCCTTCAAGAGCTGCAGAACCCAAAACTTTCAAAGCAAAATTACCAGCATTAAATGGCACAATTTGACTCCTCTTTCCTCATTACATGCAAACCTTGGGTTGAGAGCTTGCATGAACGATGATGCTTAATCTGTCCCTAAATGACATATGTATCTACTTTGAGTGCCTATTAAGCCTTAAGCACGCCAATACCTGATTGCATTTTAATCAAGAATAGATATGGGAGAAAAAATCCCATATTATGTTTAAGCACTTAAAGCAATCCTTCCAACAAGCTGCCAGATTTAAAGCTCACGGTGGAAATGTATGGATAACAAATATCGGCACGAATTCTTAGACTAAAATGGTCATGATAATGGTGGGAAGTTGAAATTTGAGCTCTCTATATATTTTTCCCTTTGTGCCTTCTCCCTAGTTTAGCAAGAATAGGTTTAAAGTTGTCACAGAACGGAACGGGCTCTGAACATTGCAGATAATTTAAATAAACCAATTTAAACCAACGGTGATTACTCTCATTATTGTGGAACCCTCTCTGTGGCTTGTACCCACTTTAAGCCACAAGGGATGTTAGAAGTGGTCCTTGATGCAATATCACCACTTGAAACAAAAAAAAATGTTCCAAGAACATTCTAGTAGCCTACAGAGATGATTGATACAGAAGCCAAAACTTTGACATATTCAATCTCAACGGATTCTGCTTCAAACCTAATTAGATGGCCTTGCACATTGCTTTTGAATCAGATCAGGGAGTTCTTACATTACGTACTCGTATGGTCATCCTAACCAAAGGTAATAAATCTATACAGGTAGGCAGAATTGCCATTTGTATGCAAAAGCTTCCAGTGACAAAGAAAACACACACACACCCCGCAAATGTGTCCTACATCTATTAGCCACATGGGATCCAGGAGAAATTATAATTACAATACATCTTGTAATAAGCAAACAAACAAACTTTATGGCTTTGGTCCCATCAGCTTAGTTTCCCTCAAGCATACTTCAGATTAATTACAACACATTTAAACAGTAATACTGACATCTCTGTCTCCTTTTTAAATACCATTAGTACTGTCAATAAACTCCTGCAAACAAACAAGCCCAAAGGATTTGCTTTCACTGAAAGGGCTGGGGATTCTTCCGAACTGTCATTCTAATATGAATGCTAACTTCCTCATATTACCCCCCCACACAAATTACTGGTAAAGAAAAGGGTAACTCCAACTGGAATCCTTGATTATTATCTCATGCTAGTTTAACCTATGCTTTGATACACCTCTGTTCTTAAAAAATCATTTTCTGGAGGTTAACATTGAAGTGGTTGACCATTGCTAAGATTTCTTGATGGTCTTGTATCGAAACATTAAGCAAGCTTGATCCTGCTTAGATTTTTTAAGATCAGATTTTTCGACTAGGTGCTGTTGCCTTCTACGGAATGCTTTCTTTTGCAAGCCCTGTAAGAACGGGACCACCTGTCTATTGGAACTCTTATTCTGGGGTTCCTCTTATTTAATGGGGATGTGACTTGATAGCAGATATTGATCTCAGGGCCTGCCACAAAGAAGAGGGAATCAAGCTATTCTCCAAAGCATCTAAGGGCAGGACAAGAAGCAATGGGTGAAAACTCATCAAGGAGAGAAGCAATCTAGAACTAAGAAGAAATTTCCTGACAGAACAATTAACCAGTGGAACAAGTTGCCTCCAGAAGTTGTAAATGCTCTGACACTGGAAGTTTTTAAGAAGAAATTAGATAACCATTTGTCTGAAATGGTACATGGTTTCCTGCCTAAGCAGAAGATTGGACTAGAAGACCTCCAAGGTCCCTTCCAACTCTGTTATTCTAGTTATGTTGTTGCCAAAAGTGCAGTTATATATTTGAAAACTAACTTAGCCCAACAATTTGTTCAAGATTTAGCAATATTGTGGCAGGGTGAGTTATGGAGGGTGCTACATTTTCAACATATAACCTATGAGAGGGGTGCCTCCCAGATGGGTATGTAATGAGGAGGACAGTATCTCATGCTAGAGGAGCTGTTGGTTCAACCCAGTAACCCATGATGGTTGTTTTAGCATTTGCTGGCTCAGGAACTCTGGGAGTTGAAGTCCACAGATCATAAAGATATCATAGATGCCCACCACTGCATTATCATGCAAGGAATGAATGGTTTGGGTTTGCCTGGCACATTTGCACATATTTTGATGTAATTAAGTAAATAGTATACTACTTCATCCCAGGACAGCTGCTGAAAGCTACAGTTACATTGCTTAAGCATTAATATGATGTTTCTAGTCTTCTATTCACTAGAAGACATCACTAGACAATAAAACTCACCTGATTAATCAGCAATAGGTCATTTGACATGGGAACCAGATTCTGGAAGTCTGCTTTATCTCATCTAAGTAAAGAAAGGAGGAGAAATGAAAGAATTCTTCTGCCTCAAAGTGTCTTTTTCACAAAAGTGTCCCAAAGGTGCTTTTTCAAGAGGCAACTGAACTTCCCTTGGTTTTCCTTGGATCCAAGCTTCCTGGATGAGAAATGAAATGTCTTCAAGGAAAAACAAAGAAAGCCCAGTTGCCTCTTGAGAAAACATCTTTGGGACAACCATGACCTGGAAGACCAAGAATCTCCATAGACTTTTTCACAAAGAGTTTTCCAAAGAGGGGTAGAATACATGATTTTCCCACCTTTCACAAGGTTTGCTTGTGTGTTGCTGTTCCAGGAAATCGCAATGTTTCAACTTCAGAAATAAATACAGATTTAGAATTTAGATTTGTAATACCGATGCACCAACTGAGCAGCATTTAGCATTCATCAAAAGAGAAATCAGGCATATTCGAAAGAGGTGCCTCCAGATATTTACATTTGAAACATACTAGAGACTCTGTTTCCTGATGCTTTTGCAAACACTTCAGAGTTATCTATTTTTTAAAGATCATCAGTTTTTTTCTGAGATCATCAGTTGTTTTTTTTAAATCCTCCTGGAAGAATTGAAAGAAAGCAATGAAGACCTGGAAAGCTTGGTGGCTTTGGAGGTTCCTAAAACCAAGGGGAGATTGAATCAATCACAGCTTGTCTTCAGACAAGATAGCATTGCCAAGATTGTAATCAGGGCTGTTTGCAATGAGCTACACACATCAGGTGAGAAAACAGCTGTATCCCAATTAGCACTGACCTGGGAATAAGTCTCATTAAAACTCATTGGGGCTTACCACTAAAAAGACATGTGTTCTTTCAGTCACTTTGCTCTGGCTATTTAAACAGAAACTATTTAAGCCAAAGAAGAGGATATTGTTGGCATTGACCCCAGTTGCAGGCAGTGGTGGACTGCTACTGGTTTTTCTTGGTTCGGGCAAACTGGTAGCTAATTTTATCATTTTTAATTACTGGTTCAGTGAACTGGAAAATCTGACCCCTGGCTTTTTGATCCCTGGTTTTTCTGCAGACTGGAGGGGGCATGATTTCACATGCTGTCTACATCCCACTGATAGGACTTCGCTTGTTTGCACAGCACAGTTATTGCCATGCTGTGGACTGATGCCAGTCATCACACCATGGGCTGGAGACCCCTGACCTAGATGATTGAGGATCTCCATAGTCATTGACTAAAAGTTTCAGACTTGGTTAAATGATCATGACTAAAAGTGAATTTCCATAGTTATATTTCAATCTAAACTTCCCAACATATTTCATTGGCAGTGCTGTGTGAGGATGATGGTCATTGTAGCCCTCAAAATATCTGTTAGGAAGGTCAGAAGATGCAGGCCAACTTCATTGCATGAACAACCTGAAAGAAACACAAATATGCTGATACACAGAATGTTCTTTTTTTGTCATGGGATTTTGTTCCCTCTAGTTTGTTTTTTTTAAAAAAAACTCTGTTGAAAGAATAAAAACAACCAAGCCACTAATGTGACCTTTCCTCTTGTTTTGCCAACAATTTCATATCATTTTTGCAGAGGTATGAAAATGCTTGCTGTTTGCATACATTAAATCTGATATGTCTATTTAATTTGCATGTGCAATACGGGCAGCCAAAACTGGATCCCCCTTTCATTCATGTTCTCTATCTTGTTTGCTGAGACTTAGTGTAGATAAACCTCCAGGAATTCTGTCAGGCCCCTCATATGACATCACTGGAATAAAAGAGAGAGGGAGTAATTTGCAGTATATTTCCAACAATAGCCCATGCTGGGCTCCAAATAACAGATTTCTTTTTCTCTAGTCAAGGCAGTCAGAAAGGGACATGGATCAATAGATCTCTACAGGAGATGGCTAGGCCATTATGCATTCAGCTGCAATTGGAGACAGGCTACAGTTCTCATCAAATGAGTGTATTGGTTTGAAAAGCAACAGGGATGATGATCAGACAACTCTACAAGATTATTGGTAGGAGAGCTTCCCCCGGCCTCATCACAAGTCCTTTGATGAATTGATTGGCATGTCCAAGTCTTATAATTAGGATGGCAAGGAAAGGGAATTTTAGTATCCATTGAGGATGCTCTATTGTGATCCTCAAGAATGAGCTTGGCAAGTTCTCAAGAAATGTCCTCTCTCTTTTGGTTCTTTGTATGGATGATAGAACAAGAATCAGGCTTGGTGTGCATCTGGTAATCCCTAATAGACAGCAGATGTCTGCATTTGCTCTCTACTAAGCCATTGCCCATCAACCCCTTAATTCACACTATGCCATCAGAAGGAAGGACGGAGTTAGTTAATGTTCAGACTGAAAGTAAGAAGCACCACTTCCAATCCCATTCCCATTTAATTGACTGCACAGCAATGGTATTTTGATGCAAGTCCAAGCATTCACTTCTGAACCAGTAAAGCAAGGATCTATCATGTAGCCATTGTTCCATCTTTCTGCCCTGGTGAATGCATAAAATACTTCGGGAATGATTTGCAAAAACTAGGGCATTGTTCAGGTGTTTGAAGACTGAGGCAGGGGCTCAGTTATTTAGAACTCCATCAGAGGCATTTTTGCAGCTTCATCCCCAAACAAAATTGGCTTGGATGCATGGTGGCATTTGAGTTTGGAAGATTCACCCTTACCATTTGATGGCATTGAATGAAAATCTATTGCTAGCCTAAGTGTCCTCCTTCATTTACACACAGGGTGTCCAACCTTAGCAACTTTAAGACTTGTGGACTTCAACTCCCAGAATTCTCAGCCAGCAAAGCTGGCTGAGAAATTCTGGGAGTTGAAGTCCACAAGTCTTAAAGTTGCCAAGGTTGGACACCCTGATTTACACACTCAAACGTAGGTGCTATAGGAATTAGACATTTACTCAAGGCTGAAGAGATTACAGCAGACAAGGAATATAGAGCAAAACACAGTCTCTGAAAACAAAAACTCAGAAGCTTGCCTGAGTAGTCTTGTTTTCAACAGGACCACATAGTCCAAATCCAGTCCAAATCCAGTCCTAAGTTCAGAGAGCCAAGTCAGGTTTGTCAGCCAGTCCAAAGATCAAGGTTTCAGGAATCACAAGAATAATGTGTCAGATTTGAAGATCAGACAATTGTTTCCAGCAGAAAAACAGGGGGCAGGGCTGCCTTTTAAATAGCACTAGCACTTAGACTTATATACCACTACACTGCTTTACAGCTCTGTCTAAGTGCGTTACAGAGTCAGTTTATTGCCCACAACAATCTGGGTCCTCATTTTACCAACCTTGGAATGATGGAAGGCTGAGTCAACCTTGAGCCCTGTCAGGATCAAACTGTTAGTAGTGGACAGGATTAGCCTGCAATACTGCATTTTAACCACTGCACCACCACAGCTCTTTTCAGATAGCAGCCAGTTGTCTTTGATCAGATTTATTCTCTTTCATGGAAGAAGCCCCATAGAATGTCTTTGCTCTGTTCTCCACTCTATTGGCAGAGGATGGGAAGCCAAATTCACTGTCATCATCATCATCTGACTGTTCCAACTATCCAACTGGTGCCAGTGCTTAATCAGCCTCAGGTGATTTTTGGGTTTGTGCCTTCTGAGGCTGACATTCCACAGGTTTCTCTGGATCACCTTCTCCACAGGCAGATTTAGAATCTGAGTCCTTGTCTGTGTCCCTCAGAAGGTGCTGTTCATTCACTAGTATACATTGCAAATACCAAAATACGAATTAGCAAGGGACGTTGTTTAAAGGTAGTCTATTGATCTTGCCAATGAGATTGTCAAGAGTGAAGCATGGATTATGTGCCTCTTCATTTTATTTCAATTGTCATTTGAGTAAGGAGGGGGGATGTTGACTAGGAATGGGATAATTTGGAGAAATGAAACTTCTGCATTTCCATGGAAGTTTGCGAGACTCTGGAAACTCTTCAAGGTCAGATTAACAGGCGTGCAGAAGAAGGCAGATGGTTCCCATAACAAAGATAACTTGTTTATATGATCTACACGGAAGCCTGGGGGTTGGGCTGGGAAATCCACCATTTAATATTGTGAACCTTAGAAATTCAGAGTTACTTTTACCTCACCATTCCTCTGCCATGTATTCAATAAACAGCAAGCTTTTCAGAATTGAAATGATCCCGAATTTTTATTTGGATACTCAAGCTGGATGTTGACCGAGATCTTGTTTTCTCTTTTTTCGTGATGAAATGTGTAAGTTTGCTATGACTTGAACAACATGCCAACATATATAGGTTGCCATGCGGTGCCAGGAAGCCTGTGTAAGTTAAAAATAAGGCAAGAGAAGAGTAAGAAGGCAAGGAGTGCTAAATCATTTTCTTCCTTTCTCTGATTAAGAACATAGAAACTATAAAGGCACGATAGGAAGTACCGAGCAAACACAATTGTAGAGTCATGATGAAAGAATGCTTAGGGTATTCTGCTCAGCGGGTATTTTTATAACCTGAGGGGCTTGAAAAATCCTGTAATTTCAAAGGAAGATGTAATAGCATTGATCCTAAACTGAGCAGCGAAAGTGAAGTGAATTTGATGGCAGAAAAATACTTTTCAAATGAGTAAAAGAAAGCAGCCACTCTTTGATTGTGATATTCGTGTTTTATTTTCCCCTTGCACCTTTATCAGTTATTTCTTTAGAAACAAATGAAGAACCTGCTGATTGCTAATTCAAAGATGAGGGGGAATAAAACTCAGCCAGAGGTTAGAGAATATATTATCAGGCCACTTTCAATTATGTGTGTGTGTATTATACACACACACATACACAAACACAAACACACACAAGGGCATGCATACCTAGGCTAGGGAACACTATTACTGGGGGAGACTTCCAACTAGTAGGCTTCCAGATAGGTCTATTTTATTTTTAATTTCTATTTTGATTAAAACAATAAAAAAGGAATGGAGGAAATAAATTAAAAAGGACTGGGGGATGGGGTGGAAGGAATGCATAATTAATATACAGGAAGATGGCAGGGATTAGTTTAAAGGCCTGTAGCTTTGTGTGTGACTAATTACGTTCTCAGCAAAATAATGTATGTAGAGAGTGATATAATAAAGCTACCAAACTACTGTGTATAATTTCCCAGGGTGTATTGCATGCATGAATTAGGCAAACAGTCAAAGAGAACAGTAATCAACTCTAATATACTCATTTAATAAAATGTTTGCTGGATCAATAATAATATAGAACACTGAAGAATTAAACTACCCTCTCTTGTTTAAGGACTCAAACGTAGCTGTGTTCAGATAAATAAAGTGAAATAGATGGTCAGTAATTCTTTTTCATACCCATATAAGCCAAGGTAAAAAAAAATAACAGGTGCAAATTGCAATCATCTAGACATTGTTTAAATTTTAAGAAAAAAAATATTCCTTAGAATAGAATAACAGAGTTGGAAGGGACCTTGGAGGTCTTCTAGTCCAACCCCCTGCTTAGGCAGGAAATCCTACACCACTTCAGACAAATGGTTGTCCAATCTCTTCTTAAAAACTTCCAGTGTTGGAGCATTCACAACTTTTGGAGGCGAGTTGTTCAACTGATTAATTGTAACTGTCAGGAAATTCCTCCTAAGTTCTAAATTGCTTCTCTCATTGATTAGTGTCCATCCACTGCTTCTTATCCTACCCTCAGGTGCTTTGGAGAATAGCTTGACTCCATCTTCTTTGTGGCAGCCCCTGAGATGTTGGAACACTTCTATCATGTCACCCCTAGTCCTTCTTTTCATCAAACTAGACATACCCAGTTCCAGCAAACTAGACATACCCAATTCCGTTCTTTATATGTTAGAGTAAGAGCTGTGCAAAGTGAACAGTTTACCTGGATTTCTTTATCTCTGAAGGCTTTTAAGAAGAGGCTGTTCTTCAATTTTCTCGCAGAGGATGGGGTTAGATCAGTGTTTCTCAACCTCACCAACCTGAAGATAGATGGGGATTCTAGGAGTTGGAGTCCTCCCATCTTCAAGTTCTGTAGTTGAGAAGATGATTCTTGTAGTCTGTTCCAACCATACGGTTCTATCCTTGTGCTTACTTCTATAAAATCAGTGGCGTAAATATTGCTTTATTAAGCAGCCGACATTAGTTTAATGAGATGGATTAAAATATGCTTATGGGCTTTTAAGATTAAATATATTGTTGCTGTTGTTATCATCCAGTTCATCTGCTTTTATGTTTTGCTCTGTAGCTGATAAGGATGCTAAAGCAGCTTACATAAAGACTATAGATACCATAATATAACTAAATAATTGTAAACTGCTTTTTAAATAGAGTTGCTGAAGAATGGGCATTTGGTTTGGTTTCTCCCATTCACAGACAAAATTGGTTCCAAATTATTTCAGTTACCAGACATAAGAGCCTCGGTGGCGCAGTGGTTAGAGTCATATGCTGAAACGTGTTACTTTAATAGCAATAGCAATAGCACTTAGACTTATATACTACTTTATAGTGCTTTATAGCCCTCTCTAAGTGGTTTACAGAGTCAGCATATTGCCCCCAACAATTTGGGTCTTCATTTTACCCACCTCAGAAGGATGGAAGGCTGAGTCAACCTTGAGCCTGGTGGGATTTGAACTGCCAAATTGTAGGCAGCTGGCTGCAGACATAGCTTGCAATACTGCACTCTAACTACTGCGCCATAGAGTTATATTGGTATATTGATAAGAAGAGTATTAATTATAAACTGTAAGCACATGAAATATGTACCTGATCGACACATAGTTGAAACGGAATGGATTTATTGTATGTATGTATATATATATATATATATATATATATATATATATATATATATATATATATATATATATATATATATATATATGGCATTCAACTTTGTTCGGGTATTTCACGTCATAGTAGTTGTACTTTTAAAGTTGTTTTGGCAGAATCTCATCTGCCATCATCAGGCTTCTGTATAGTGTTCATCTGTGATGAACACTATACAGAAGCCTGATGATGGCAGATGAGATTCTGCCAACGTCGCTACAACTTTAAAAGCACAACTATTATGACGTGGGAAAATACCCGAACAAAGCTGAATGCCATACATGTAAGTACCCGCGAAAACTTAATATATATATAAAATTTTTTAAAAAAAAATCTCACAGGATCTGACAATTTCTCATGCGTATCTCTCTTTTAATCTGGAATCCATGGATGCTGCATGCCCACATTCTGATGGAGGTCACAGTTCCTGAGTGTATTCTTCTGGTAACCAAGGTGGACTCATGAGGGCTGTTTCTTTTGAACACCAACTGGCATCTGATTGGTCAATGTGGATGCAAAATCTCACACTAGGAATACAGAAAGTTGCAAGCAAACACATAGCAATATCCGAAATTCGAGAAGACCAAAAGCATGTATGCTGTTGATGAAGATTAAATGTAAAATGGAGCTTAGGAGAAGCTTTGATTTCCTTACGAATTTTCTATCGTCATCATCTCCCATTTCTAGTTTTATCACCCTGCAAGGCATAAACAGTCTTGAGCATTACACCAGACAAATCAGAAAAGGCTTTTCAGGTCTTTTTCTGCTGCATGTTCCTGTCACTTGGTAGAAATCCTTTCTATTATTAATTCAGCATCATTTACATCACACCTGTAAATTCAATAAGGTGTCAACACCTTCTTAAAAAGCAAAACAAAACAAAAACCTCTTTGCTATAGCAGGAAGACATTACTTTGATAACTTTTGGCTGAAAAGAGAGCTCTCAGGGATTTTAAAAATAGCACATTTTAAAAAACACACAACTTAGTATGGAAGTACATCAGTTATGATAAAATTCATCCTCCGAAAGTTATCAAAATCAGCTTCAGAAATGGTCTACTTTACAACAATGATTGTTATTGGTATACAGATACTAATAACTATACTTGTGTTCAATGGAATTACTGATCATTATAGTCTAATGCACTAGAAGAGACCCAGTTTAGTCTAGTGCAGGGTCCCCAACCGCCGGGCCGCGGACCGTCACCGGGCAGCTGTGGAACAAGTGCCGGACCGGGTTGCAAGAAAGGTTGAGCGCCGCCATCTTTTTGGTAAAAAGTGCTTCGGTGAGCTTTTCCGGTAGAAAGCTCACCAGAAGCACTTTTCTATCAAAAAGATGGCGCACGCTGTTGCTTCGTGAGCTTTTCGGGCGAAAGCCATTTCTGCCCGAAAAGCTCACCGGAAGCACAGCGCCGCCATCTTGATGAAAAGTGCTTCCGGTGGAGGTCACCGAAGCACTTTTTCGTCAAAAAAAAGATGGCGGCGCCCAGTGATGCCGGTGGCCTGGCTGCGCGCCCAGCTGATGCGTACCGGGGTCGCGGCGTCAAAAAGGTTGGGGATCACTGGTCTAGTGGTTAAAGGCATGCTGGTAGAGACTGGGAGACTGTGAGTTCTAGTCCCGCATTAGGGACAAAGCCAGCTGGTTGACCTTGGGCCAGTCACTTTCTTTCAGCCCTAGGAAGAAGGCAATGGCAAACCGCTTCTGAAAAACCTTCTTAAGAAAACTACAAGAATTTGCCCAGGAATCAGACGCAATTGACCAAAAGGAAAAAAAAAACAACTAATTATATCAAGTCCTCTTTAGAATAGAATGGAATGGAATGGAATGGAATAGAATAGAATAGAATAGAATAGAATAGAATAGAATAGAATAGAATAGAATAGAATAGAATAGAATAGAATAGAATAGAATAGAAAACAGTGTTGGAAGGGACCTTGGAGGTCTTCTAGTTCAACTTCCTGCTTAGGCAGGAAACCTTACACCACTTCAGACAAATGGTTATCCAAATGGTTATTCTCTTCTTTAAAAAAAATCCATTGTTGGAGCATTTATAACTTTTGGAGGCAAGTTGTTCCACTGATTAATTGTTCTCTCTGTCAGGAAATTCCTCCTTAATTCTAGGTTTGTGTCAGTTAAAAAGATACTCCCCTGGTCTTTTTAGCTGCCAGAAAAAGGGAGTGGGGGAAAGCAAGGCATTCCTTAAATGCCTAGATAATTACCCCAGTAGCCCAAAGTTGTCAGAGTATAAGAAGGTTATTGGAGAGCATGATGGATGACTCTTGGAGATGTATTTATCCCATTGGAGAAGTCACATCCAGGGAGTGGGGGGAAGACCAAGGTCAAGGGTGAATATGTGATATAATTTAATATCAGCTGCATCCAGCTTATGCCAACATGGCCACTCCTAATAAATCAATGTACTTTTCTCTGAGATGCGGCTAGAGACTTTTGATTTGAATGAGGGTGAATTTGTTGGAGCCCGGATGGGTTGCTTCTCTCCTTGATTAGTTTCCACCCATTGCTTCTTGTCCTGCCCTCAGATGCTTTGGAGAATAACTTGACCCCCTCTTCTTTGTGGCAGCCCCTGAGATATTGGAACACAAAAACACTCTTGCTCAAACCAGTGGGATAACATTGTCTGATGCTCACATGAATGTCTCTAAACCAGGGGTGTCCAACCTTGGTAACGTTAAGCCTGGAGGACTTCAACTCCCAGAATTCCCCAGCCAGCAAAGCTGGCTGGGGAATTCTGGGAGTTGAAGTCCTCCAGGCTTAACGTTACCAAGGTTGGACACCCCTGCTCTAAACCATTGAAGTAGAAGCAGAGACAGGCAGTTTTGTGGTGTCAAGCAAGCAATTAGCATTTCCCCCATTAAGCCAAGACTCAGAAAGAAGATCAAAGGCAACAGAAAGACCATTCCTTAACACACCAGCTGAGCGTAAAAATGAGTGGTGTGAACTGGTGCATCTGTGTTTGGGGGTATACACTACTGTGTTTATACTGTGCTGTACTTCAATCTGCTCAATCTTGGGCTACAAAAACAATCATTAAAGATTGGAGTTAAATTTGCATGATGATCCCATGTGCAATACAATGACTATTTATTAGTGAATTAACTTAATACACCACATGCACACGTAGACAAACACACACACACACACACACACACACACACACACACACACACACGAAGTTGCTCCACTGGTTTCCAAGCAAGCTTCAGCTGGGCAGTCATCCACACTCTTTGCCTCCATAATGAAGCTTTTGAGGTTATGTTATGAGAAAACAGCGTTTCCTCTCCTATTTTTTAATGCCTGGTTTGCAACTTATACGTGTTTCTAATGCAATGGGAATTAGAAAAAAAAAACTTACATTGGAAGTCAGAAATCTGTAAAAAGCTCCCATGGCTGTGTTTTCCCAGCTGCTAAAGTGTTTTCCAATGGCTGCATTTCTTTATTACAGAGTTCCTGGTGGAGTAAAATTTTATATATATAAAATAAAATAAAAGAAGCCTTTTCCAAGCCTCTTCAAGCAGAAAGCTAATATTAATTTCTTCATCTTTTGTGAAAGGCGGATTGACAAGAATTGAAATTTACAAAACAGGCGAGGTCAATCTGCATTGTTAATATACCCCATTAAGGTTTTAATATTAGCATATGCTTTTACCAATTATCACCAACTGTTTATGCTGAGGGCAGTTACCTAGCAATTCCAGGAAAACAAAAAAAGGAGGGAAATTTCTTGTGGTTTGCTGTGAAATGTTCTACATGTAAGGATGCTGTGTCTAATTTTATTTGGAGGGCCGAATGATTTGTCATGCAGAGATGTCCATTAGATCTCAGCTATTGCAAGGGATGTTCAAGGCAATAAATCATCGTCCCAAAATGAATGAAGAAGCAGCACCTTCCCTCCATGTGGTGGGTTCAGTCATAATCATGATAAATGAAAAACTCAGGACAGGTAGATTTTAATAGGCAGACAAATACATTTAGAGTAATTTGATTATGTTTGCTGAGTTCTTCCCTCCTCGCATCTCCCAGCACCCTTTGGAACTAGAAAATGTTTCCAAAAATATGAATATGTTAACTGCATTTACAACACTGTAGGGAAAATAATGTGCCTGCCACAAAGATTTACCTTTGAATGGTAAGGAGCAACATCAGAAGGTCACTCAACATGAACGATAAAACAGGGTTGTCCAACCTTGGTAACTTTAAGACTCGTGGTCTTCAACTCCCAGAATTGCCCAGACTGGCTTAAAGTCTTAAAGTTGCTAAGGTTGGACACTCCTGTTTTAGAGGTTTTCTTTTTTTCCCCTCCTCTTTTCCCTCTTTTATCTGATTCTCAGGATGTTGGAGGAGAAGGAGAGGTAGAGACTGGAGGTGGAGTCAAGAGAGGAATCAACCTGGAGTCATTACATTCCCACAAGTGGTGCAAGTCCAGCCCCTCTCGAGTTCTGTTAACATTTACCTAGTGCCAGTTTAGTGGTGACTGATAGTTGACTAGATTCTTGTATATAGGAAGGAGCAATAAGTTCAGCTTAACTGGAACTTATCATGTGATTGTGACTCTTCACACCCAACAGATGCTTTAGAATTTGACATTTTCTTTTCCTTGTTCATATTGTGAGCTTGTTGAATTGCTACAATAGTTCTCTTTTTCCCCCTCTCTCTTCCCCTGACACTAGTGTCTCCAGCATTCTGGCTGGTCTCTGTTTGGAAAGTACTTGTTGGGAAGAATTCCTCCAGATGTCTTCTGCTAGGATCCAATGCAGATAGACTGTCAGACTCCAAAAAACAAGAATGACATATTGTGATTCTTCTAAGCAGATTTCTTTATGTTCCTCACCTGTAGACGCACTCTTGCCAAATTAAAGCAGATCCCTTGCTCTGAGAGACATACAGTGTTAAGGAGGAGCAGTCTTCGGCCTCTTTCTCTCACACAAACTATATAAACTGCATCGAACAGCTATAAGAGGTCTGGTGGTGCAGTAGTTAGAATGCTTGAGTAGTACTTGAGCAGTAGTTAGAACGTTAGATCCTGACCAGCTCAAGCTTGATTCAGCCCTCCATCCTTCCAGTAAAACAAAGACCTAAATTGTTGGGAGCAATAGGCTGTCATTTGTAAAGTGCCCAGAGAGTGCTATAATGCTCTACAGGGCAATATATACGCCTAAATTATATTCCTATTGTTATTGTTTCTTCCTCTTCTGGAAATGCAGTTCCTCCCTCCTGGGAATCTGGACAACATTCCATCCTATCACCCTTCTGATTCTATTTCCCAGAATTTTCCTCCTACTTGAGTTTCTTCTATTGATATCTTTTCCACGGCTTTGATACAAACTTCAATCCCTTGCTTCAAATCACAATGCTGTAAATGCTATCACAATGCTATAGATGGAGATCAAAGCGTCAATCTTGCCCTATATTCATGGTATTAGATAGGGTGTTGATATTGTATACAGTATCCCTATTTTTGTTTTCTTAAGTTTTCCCAGGTACTTACATGTATGGTATTCAGCTTTGTTGGGGTATTTTCCCATGTCATTATAGTTGTGCTTTTAAAGTTGTAGCAAAGTATCCTTATTTTATATATATACATCCAGTGGTGGGATTCAATTTTTTTTACAACTGGTTCTGTGGCTTGGTGGGCATGGCGTGGCTTGGTGGGTGTGGTTTGGTGTGCATGGCAAGGGAAGGATACCATAAAATTTCCATTCCCATTCCCACTCCTGGGAGAAGGTTACTGCAAAATCCCATTCCCTCCCCAAGCCACTAACCTGCTTTCCAGATCTGTTCTCCTGTGCAGGGCAACCAAAGAAGACCCAGTTGATCAGCTCGGACTCAATGGGAGGCAGAGAATAGATGGGGTTGGCGGGGCAAGTCAGAGGCGGTATTTGCCACCATTCTCTGAACTACTCAAAATTTCCGCTACTGGTTCTCCAGAACTGGTCAGAACCTGCTGAATACCTTGTGTGTGTGAGTGTGAGTGTGAGTGTGAGTTAGGGTTAGGGTTAGGGTTAGTGTGAGTACGAGTGTGAGTGTGAGTGTGAGTGTGAGTTTGAGTGTGCATATGAGTATGAGTATGAGTGTGAGTGTGATGAGTGTGAGTATGAGTATGAGTATGAGTATGAGTATGAGTGTGAGTATGAGTATGAGTGTGAGTGTGAGTTTGAGTTTGAGTTTGAGTGTGAGTTTGAGTATGAGTTTGGGTTAGGGTTAGGGTTAGAATTATGGGGATGGTTATGGTTAGGGTTGGGTTAGGGTTGGGTTAGGGTTAGGGTGAGGGTTAGTGTGAGTACGAGTGTGAGTATGAGTGTGAGTATGAGTGTGAGTATGAGTATGAGTGTGAGTGTGAGTGTGAGTGTGAGTATGAGTTTGAGTATGAGTATGAGTGAGTATGAGTGTGAGTATGAGTGTGAGTGTGAGTGGGAGTTTGGGTTAGGGTTAGGGTTAGGGTTAGAATTATGGGGATGGGGATGGTTATGGTTAGGGGGTTAGGGTTAGGGTTAGTGTGAGTACGAGTGTGAGTACGAGTGTGAGTACGAGTGTGAGTGTGAGTGTGAGTGTGAGCGTGAGTATGAGTGTGTGTGTGAGTGTGAGTGTGAGTGTGAGTGTGAGTGTGAGTGTGAGTGTGAGTGTGAGTATGAGTGTGAGTGTGAGTGTGAGTTTGGGTTAGGGTTAGGGTTAGGGTTAGAATTATGGGGATGGTTATGGTTAGGGTTGGGTTAGGGTTAGGGTTAGGGTTAGTGTGAGTACGAGTGTGAGTGTGAGTATGAGTGTGAGTGTGAGTGTGAGTGTGAGTATGAGTGTGAGTGTGAGTGGGAGTTTGGGTTAGGGTTAGGGTTAGGGTTAGAATTATGGGGATGGTTATGGTTAGGGTTGGGTTAGGGTTAGGGTTAGGGTTAGGGTTAGTGTGAGTACGAGTGTGAGTACGAGTGTGAGTACGAGTGTGAATGTGAGTGTGAGTGTGAGTATGAGTGTGAGTGTGAGTATGAGTGTTAGAATTATTAGGGTTAGAATTATGGGGATGGTTATGGGGATATTAGGGTTAGAATTTTGGGGATGGGTTGGGGTTAGGGTTGGGTTAGGGTTAGGGTTAGGGTTAGTGTGAGTGTGAGTATGAGTGTGAGTATGAGTGTGAGTGCGAGTATGAGTGTGAGTGTGAGTGTGAGTGTGAGTTTGGGTTAGGGTTAGGGTTAGGGTTAGGGTTAGGGTTAGAATTATGGGGATGATTATGGTTAGGTTTGGGTTAGGGTTAGGTTAGAGTTAAGGGTTAGGGTCAGTTTGAGTTTGAGTATGAGTGTGAGTGTGAGTGTGAGTTTGAGTTTGAGTTTGACTTTTAGTTTTAAGGTTAGGGTTAGGGTTAGGGTTAGGGTTAGGGTTATGGCACCGCTTTGAATCTCCCGCGATTAGTTTCCACCAATCGCGGGGATTCGCGGCGGGCCAATCAGTGCGGCTCGCTCAGCCAATCAGGTTGCCCTGCGCCCTGGCCAATCAGGGTTACAAGTATGTGTTACAAGTATGCTAATGGATCGTACAGAACAAATATCACTCTATAAAGCCTTAGTAAGACCACACCTAGAGTACTGCATCCAGTTTTGGTCACCACATTATAAAAAAGAGGTTGAGACTCTAGAAAAAATGCAGAGAAGAGCAACCAGGATGATTAGGAGACTGGAGGCTAAAACATACAATGAACGGTTGCAGGAACTGGGCCTGGCTAGTCTAGGGAAGAGAAGGACCAGGGGAGACAGGAGAGCATCTTCCAATATTTGAGGGGCTGCCCCAGAGAGGAGGAAGGGGGTCAAGCTATTTTCTAAAGCTCCTATAGGCCAGACAAGGAATAATGGATGGAAACTGAACAAGGAGAGATTTAACCTGGAAACAAGGAGAAAGTTTCTGACAGTGAGAACAATCAACCCATGGAACAGAAGTTGACCTTGGAAGTTGTGGGAGCGCCATCACTTGAGACTTTCAGGAAAAGATTGGACTGCCATTTGTCAGAAATGGTGTAGGGTCTCCCGCTTGGGTGGGGTGGGGGGTGTTGGACTAGATGACCTACAAGGTCCCTTCCAACTCTGATTATCTGTAATCTGTAATTAGTTTTATTTTCAACTATCTCGAATTATCTCAAATTAGGTACTATCTCGAATTAGGAAATTTTAAAAAAATATTAACATCAACATAAACAAAGGGATGAGTTAACTGAGATTTCTATAGAATTGAAACAGCACTTTGAAAAGGAAAGTGGAAAAAATGTCTCCTTGGGGGAAGGGCTGAACATTTCTTCTTTTCCTAAAAAAGAAAAAAAAAAGTAAAGGAAAAAGAAAGGAAAAACTTGCTTTCCTTCCAAAAGCTCATGCATTGCCAGGGAAACTGAAAAAGGAACGACTCCAATAACAATTCCCTATTTAATACCATGACAGTGGGGCAGAGTTGAAGCTTCGGATCTCCATTTATAGCATTGTGATTCTGCAGTTATTCTCTTAATAATTATCTCTCTTAATAATTATCAGTCAAATTGAGAATAGTGTTTGAATCTTGGACTGTGAACCTTCTTTATCTTAACCACCAGCTATTGTTAAGCAGGCTTCAAACCTTGTCCTTGAAGGACAGAATATATGTCTGCTTTTCTTTCCTCTAATAAATCTCATTGACAGACTCCTGATGACTTTATGAACAGCTTCATGTCATTTTCTCGGCCACCGTGTAGAAGATGCTGCTGTCTTCTTGCAGACTCTTTTTCACTTCCTCAATTTTACTTACAATTTTGGGGTTTGTGGGAGCTCTCCCCTCCATGACCTACCCAGCCTCAATTCTCCTTCCCTTCCAAGACCAGACAAGGTTGGTTAGTACTGCCACCTGCTGAGACATTTTAAAGATGCTTCTATATTAATCCCCCTCGTGTTAATTTTTTTTTTTTACCTTCTTTCTTTTTGTTTATCTCCTCTTGCTTGTAAGCTTGGCCTGACAGTCCTGCTGCTTAACATAATTTATCCTGATTCATAGATTCTTGGAGCTCATGTTGAGCTAATTCCATCACTTGGACTTAGTGTGAAGAGAGATTCAGCATGAAAATCTGCTTGCTTCGAGCATGGTTGCTTATATCTGTTATAAAGATGGTCAAATCCATTATGATATCTTTCAGTTCCTGATTCCTCCCCCTTCCCCTATGTTAGTTAATCTCTGCAGCAATGTGTATAGATATGCATTTCTTTGCATGCTTCTCTAATAAGAAATATTTCTGTAAGCAGCTTTCCATTACATAATATATTTTTTTATACAGCACTTTTCATTTGTGGGCATGTTTTGGTCCTTCCCTGGGGTTTGGATTATTTGTTTTGATTAGACAATGTTTAAAAATCAGGAATGGGTCCATTTTTGTTTCTGTTTTTGTTTTAATTTCATGTTGATTTGAATTTGAAACATCACTAAACTACCATGCTAAGGACGTGGATATCTCTGTGACTGCTTTGCTAGAATTGGATCTGCTCACCTGTGTAAGATCTGAGAAGGAGATTGCTGATGGTCCCATTATCAAGAATGGGATCCCAGACCCAATCTTCCTTCATAAAATGGCCATCTTTCTTTGGAACACCTTACCATCAGATATCCAGATATCCAGACCACCTACTCTTAAGTACATGTTTTTTTTTCCTCAAAAAGGCATTTCAAGAGAAATTATATCTGCATGGCAGTACATTGCCAGAGGCATTATAACTATATTAGCAGATTCCAGGTTTTAGCTTCTAATTAACACATATCAGTAAGTAATACTGTTCCATAAGGGAGCAGCATGTAACTTGATTTTAGTAGTAAATAGCAAATAAATAATTAACCCAGTTGGAACTTACCTATGTAGTTAATGATGCAATTTTTTTTTGGAATAAATTTTATTTTATTCAAAATGTTAAAATACAAATCCCGCAAAAGGGAAGAAAAACAGAATTAGACAAAATCTGAATTAAAAGACCAAAACAAAGACACATACAATAACACACACACACACACACACACACACACACACACACACACACACACATTAAGTACTGATAAATATATTGCAACAATGATAACTTTCTCCCTTTGTGAGTCAGGTCCAAAAATTAAAAACTTCCATGTCTATTTACAACTGATTTGACCTGTTATATATCTACCTATAGGGTCTGTGTGTATGTATGTGCACATGTGTGTGCATGTATGTGCACATACATTCACAAACACACAAACACACACACACATTCATAAATCGTACTTAATAGCCACCTGTTAACATCAGATAGATAATGATAGATAGAATAGAGAGATGATAGATAGATAGATAGATAGATAGATAGATAGATAGATAGATGAGATAGATGATAGATAGATAGATAGATAGAGATGATAGATAAATGAGAGAGATGAGAGAGAGATGAGAGATGATAGATAGATTAGATAGATAGATAGATAGATAGATAGATAGATAGATAGATAGATAGATAGATAGATAGATAGATAGATATAGGATGATAGTTGATAGATAGATGATAGATAGATGATAGATAGATGGATAGATAGATAAAGATAGACAGACAGACAAGAGTTAACATATAAATGAACAGCAAAGTTAAACTTCAAAGCCTTCTTTAACAGTTTATAACAGTTTATATAATTTATAATTAACTCATAGAAAATCTGTAACAGTTTTTAATCTAACACAAATTACTACAATTATTATCTCTGATCCATCCATGATCAAATACCCTCATTTGACTCTTAATAATAACACTTTCACTTAAGATTCTGATTGGGACCTTTCCCAACAATTACTGATACAATTTTGATTCCTCTTGGAATCCCTATCCCCAGTTCCATGTACTCCTTTAAATTCCCTCTAGGCAGAAACAGAAAACCAGAAGCTTTTAGGGTTCTAGTCTACACATTTCCACCAACCCCTTTTTTTCCTTGGTTTCTTGGTTGCGATCTCTAAAATCAACCTGCTCAGTGTCTGAAGCAAAGTATCCAATAATGGCTCCGTGCTTTTGTAATAGTACAGAATAACTGATAAAGTCTGCAGCTGCTCCAGTTTTAGAAATTTCAAGGTTTTCTCAGTGGAAAAAAAAAAGGCAAGAGGTTTGCCTCAATCTCTGATGATGAGGCCATTGCTTTGCTGCTGTGATTTCTTTTGTAAGCCTTGGTATCTCAAAACCAAAATGTAAAATATGTGAACATCATCCAGAAATGATTAATAGCTGGGGATTTTTTTAACCCCCCCCCCCCCACAATTTTGTAAAGTTAAACTAGAACTTGTCCCTCAAATATATCATGCTTTTGTAAGCTGTTGCATTAATTAATTACACAGTAGAATTCAAGACAGCTTTGTTAGCTGACATCACTTTCAGCTGCTTAAGACTGGAAATCATTTCAGCAAGATGTAACTTACAACCACAATTGAGCCCAAAATTTCTATTGCTAAGCGAGACAGTTGTTAAGTGAATTTCCCCCTATTTTACCATCTTTTTTTTTGCCATACTTGTTAAGTGAATCACTATGTCAGGGTTCCAACCAATGCCCTAATTAAATCATGAGCCTCAAGCCAAGCTTCAAAAGAAATCCAGTTATTTATTAGGAGCTTCATGTCAGCATGGACCAAGTGAAACCAACTCTGACCTCACTTAATTCTCGCCTTGGCTCTGACTCTGTTTCCCCCTCTCCCCAATGTGTGTCATCAGTCACATTCCCCAATGAAGCAATTTCGCGGGATGTAGAAGTCACTCCCTCCGGACACTGTGGATCTCCATGAAGATGACCTTGACATTGCCGGCTGGAATGTGCTTTGTTTTGACTGAAATGCAAGTTCAATGCAGCTGCCTATGGCAACTCGAGAGCAGGTCAGGAATGCTTCGCGAGTTGACACACTGCAGTTGTTAAGTTAGTGACATGGTTTTTAAACAAATGGCTTCCCCATTGACCTTGTTTGTCAGAAGATCACAAAAGGAGATCCCAAGACCTCAGGACAGTAATACTGTCATGAATACATGCCAGTTGCCAAGCCTCTGAATTTTGATCAGATGACCATGAGGATCCTGCAACAGTTGTGAAAAATGGTCATAAGTCCCTTTTTTCAATGTTGTTACAACTCTGAACAGTCACTAAACCAACCATTGTAAAATGAGGACCACCTGTAGCTGGATGTTGTGCCTTCAGATCATGCACTGGCACTCACACAATGAATGAATTTCATCAGCTGTTCATCATATCTGCAATTCATGCTCAGTAAGTCCATGGTGATTGACACATTTTCCTCCCTTTTTCATTGAGTATATTTGTTTCAAATTACCAGAGCTTCTTCTGACAAATTCTAGTCTGTTACTTATGTAAGGGAGAATTAGAATCCGAATCAAGAGAGGTTTAGATCTCAGCGCAACCTGCAGACTGGAAGAAAAGACAACACAATCTCAACTTTAACTTCATGGTAAATTGGGCTCGCATCTCATACCTAGCAGTCACTCAGATTCCTTTGAAATGGTTCCATGAGTTTTTCTTCCAATAAATCTACTGAGAGCTTCTGAAACATAGCATTACCACTAGTAACCCACATTCTATACTTATGCCTTTAGATATACCTATGCTCCTGTGCCTGCACACACATATGTGCATGCATGCACACACACAAATATATCCTTCTCATTATCTTTTCTCTCCCCCTCTTATCTATCTATCTATCTATCTATCTATCTATCTATCTATCTATCTATCTATCTATCTATCTATCTATTATCTATCTATCTATCTATCTATCTATCTATCTATCTATCTATCTATCTATCATCTATCTATCATCTATCTATCTCTATACAGAAAGGGAGAGTACAGAGAAGAGCAATGAAGATGATTAGAGGACCGGAGGCTAAAATGTATAATCTCTCTCTCTCTCCCTCTCTCCCTCTCTCTCTCTCTCTCTCTCTCTCTCTCTCTCTCTCTCTCTCCGAATAGACAGGCAGATAGACAAATGTGAGAAAGATAGCTATATAAATTGAATACACACACACAAACACACACACCATCCATGTATCCAATGAAGTGTCCCTTGTGCATTTTCCCACAAACTTGACTGTTTTTCTTACCTCTAAGGCTGGGTGGCATTCGTGCAGTTTTCTGCCAGTCTGTGATTTTTATGGCTCAGGCAATTGTTTTGAGGAAATTCACTGAGGCGCACATTTTGTTGGTTATAATCCCAAGGCTACCCTGCACTCAGCCAGTCAGAGAAAAAAATAATAATAATAATCAATTACTTGAGCCGTAATGGGAACTCATATCATATCTACATGAACGAGCTTCTGGTTGGTGGGACAGCCGTTAAGTCGGGATCTATGAAGCCGGACAGGAAAATGGATTAGTCACCAGAGCTCCAATTAATGGTTTTGCTTCCCAATGGCATATCGATGTCCATCAACTCAGATTCCCCTTTGTCAAAGGCATATGGGGAGCTATGGCTTCTATGGCACTTAATTTACACAGCTTGTAAAATTCTAGAAGCGGGAATTGACAGAACCATCAGGATTTTGTTTTAAGCACGAAACAACCTATAAATTATATTCCATTCTTCTTCATCATCTTGACTTTTGGCTTCAAATAGAGGCTAATTCTATGGTCTTGAGTGAAGAATCAAGTTTAGCATGGCTATTACCCTAAATCATGTTTACTATCTTAAAAACAACAGAGAGTAACAAAGAGATGGTCCTAAGCAGCTATCTTTTTTTTTTTATTTGAACTAAATTATTTTCCTGTACCACTGCTTTAAATACACCGCTCAAAAAAATAAAGGGAACACAAAAATAAGACATCCTAGATCTGAATGAATGAACTATTCTTATTAAATACGCTGTTCATTACATAGTTGAATGTGCTGACAACAAAATCACACAAAAATTATCAATGGAAATCAAATTTAGCAACCCATGGAGGTCTGGATTTGGAGTTACACTCAAAATTAAAGTGGAAAAAAACACTACAGGCTGATCCAACTTTGATGTAATGTCCTTCAAACAAGTCAAAACGAGGCTCAGTAGTGTGTGGGGCCTCCACGTGCCTGTATGACCTCCCTACAATGCCTGGGCATGCTCCTGATGAGGTGGCAGATGGTCTCCTGGGGGATCTCCTCCCACACCAGGACTAAAGCATCCCCCAACTCCTGGGCAGTCTGTGGTGCAATGTGGCATTGGTGGATGGAGTGAGACGTGATGTCCCAGATGTACTCAATTGGATTCAGGTCTGGGGAACGGGTGGGCCCATCCATAGCATCAATGCCTTCGTCTTGCAGGAACTTCTGGCATACTCCAGCCACATGAGGTCTAGCATTGTCGTGCATTAGGAGGAACCCAGGGCCAACTGCACCAGCATATGGTCTCACAAGGGGTCTGAGGATCTCATCTTGGTACCTAATGGCAGTCAGGCTACCTCTGGCAAGCACATGGAGGGCTGTGTGCCCCCCTAAAGAAATGCTACCCCACACCATTACTGACCCACTGCCAAACCGGTCATGCTGGAGGATGTTGCAGGCAGCAGAACGTTCTCCACGGCATCTCCAGACCCTGTCACATCTGTCACATGTGCTCAGTGTGAGCCTGCTTTCATCTGTGAAGAGCACAGGGCGCCAGTGGCGAATTTGCCAGTCTTGGTGTACTCTGGAAAATGCCAAACGTCCTGCATGGTGTTGGGCTGTAAGCACAACCCCCACCTGTGGACATCAGGCCCTCATGGAGTCTGTTTCTGACCATTTGAGCAGCCACATGCACATTTGTGGCCCGCTGGAGGTCATTTTGCAGGGCTCTGGCAGTGCTCCTCCTGTCCCTCCTTGCACAAAGGTGGAGGTAGCGGTCCTGATGCTGGGTTGTTGCCCTCCTACAGCCTCCTCCACATCTCCTGATGTACTGGTCTGTCTCCTGGTAGTGCCTCCATGCTCTGGACACTACGCTGACAGACACAGCAAACTTTCTTGCCACAGCTCGCATTGATATGCCATCCTGGATGAGCTGCACTACCTGAGCCACTTGTGTGGGTTGTAGACTCTGTCTCATGCTACCACTAGAGTGAAAGCTCCACCAGCATTCAAAAGTGACCAAACCATCAGCCAGAAAGCATCGGAACTGAGAAGTGGTCTGTGGTCACCACCTGCAGAACCACTCCTTTATTGGGGATGTCTTGCTAACTGCCTATGCTTCCCACCTGTTGTCTATTCCATTTGCACAACAGCATGTGAAATTGATTGTCAATCAGTGTTGCTCCCTAAGTGGACAGTTTGATTTCACAGAAGTGTGATTGTGTTGTTTAAGTGTTCCCTTTATTTTTTTGAGCAGTGTATATTACTCTGAGCTGAATTATGCAAGAAAGGAGTTACATAGTGACAACGGCATTATCAAAACTTTTTATTGGGACTTGGAGTTTGGTTCTGAAGAAATAATTGTGATAACCGTGGGCAGAGAAGACTTCTCCAGATGTTTTAAATGTCAGAATCCATTATTCCAATCTCTGGGCTAGATTATTGAGGCCACTAAGACATATGATCCATAACCTGAAAAGTAATGCATTTCCTATTTCTGAGGTATTAAATCGTTAAGATATACATTTTTTTAAAAAAAGTAACATCTCAATTCTTTATGTTTGAAATGAGGAGCCTGTTAAACTCCCACAATGGAAGAATGGATTGTGAACATATCAGAATTTGCAGAAATGGTAAAAACGACCAATTTGGTCAGAGGGAAAAAAAAGAACTTTTCTCGAAGACTGGAAACCTTGTATGGACTTTTTTTGCAGAAAGAAGATAGAAATGAATTGATGATTTATGTATTTGAAGATTAAGAAAGTTGTGGATTCAATAAGCGGCTAAAGGAACTTGTATAACATTTAACAGATTGTAATTATCCATTGAAAGGAAGATCAGAAGTCATTCATATATTTCTTAACTTTAGCTTTTTTTTTTCATTCTTTTTTTTTGCACTTTTGAAAATTATTTCTTGTTTTACTTCTTCTCCCTTTTTTTGCTTGGTGTTTTATTGTAGGAAATGATTCTTAATAAATAGAAACTTTTAAAAAGGAAATGTGGTACTTGATTTTTCAGATGTGGCTGGATACCATAATCCTCCATTACTGAACATGAAGATTTGGGCTTCTGGTTATCAATATCCAGCAAGATTTGAAGGTCTCCATTTTGACCATCTCTGCTTGTGTGTTTACTGTGTTATGTTTCTCTAACAATTCTACAGTGACCTGTCCAAGAACAACAGAAATACAGCTGAAGATTTCATAACCTTTTTTTAATGCGCTCTTTGTAGAGAATGGGGCTAAATCCCTTGACTAGATTCTGAATCAGCTCAATCAAGTTTATGAGGTTGCCTTAAGAAAAGAGCTCAAATAAAATCAATGCCAGAAACCCAAAACTGTTTCCTGACTTTCAAAGTCCACTTGTGAATGTCATATATCAACCTCAGTGGCTCTAAAAGCCATAATTTTATCAAGCCACCCAAAAGGCTGCAATTGGGGAAACAGGGAGTCTTCAACTTATGGCCACAACTGAGCCCAAAATTTCTCTTGCTAAGTGAGACATTGGTTAAGTGAATTTTGCCCCATTTTTATGACTTTTTTTTGCCACAGTTGTTAAGTGAATCACTGCAGTTGTTAAGTTAATAACACAGTTGTTAAGTGAATCTGGCTTCCCCATGAACTTTGCATGTCAAAAAGGTCACAAAAGGGGATCACATGATCCTGGGATAGAATAGAATAGAATAGAATAGAATAGAATAGAATAGAATAGAATAGAATAGAATAGAATAGAATAGAATAGAATAGAATAGAATATAGAGTAGGGTAGAATTGAATAGAATCGAATATAGAGTAGAGTAGTAGAGTAGAGTAGAGTAGAGTAGAGTAGAGTAGAGTAGAAAAGCAGAGTTGGAAGGGACCTTGGAGGTCTTCTAGTCCAACCTCTTGCTTAGGCAGGAAACCCTATACCATTTCAGACAAACGGTAATCTAATCTTTTTTTAAAGACTTCCAGTTGGAGCATTTACAACTTCTGGAGGCAAGTTGTTCCACTGATTAAATGTTTTAACTGTCAGGAAATTTCTCTTTAGTTCTAGGTTGCTTCTCTCCTTCCATCCATGGCTTCTTGTCCTGCCCTCAGCTGCTTTGACTCCCTCTTCTTTGTGGCAGCCCCTCAGATATTGGAAGACTGCTATCATGTCTCCCTTAGTCCTTCTTTTCATCAAACTAGACATACCCAGTTCCTACAACCGCTCTTCATATGTTCTAGCCTCCAACCCCTTAATCATCTTTGTTGCTCTTCTCTGCACTCTTTTCAGAGTCTCAACATCTTTTTTACGTCATGGTGACCAAAACTGGATGCGGTATGTGGCCTTACCATGGCATTCTGAAACTGTCATAAATATGAGTCAGTTGCCAAGTGTTTTAATATTGATCATGTGGCCATGGGCTTGCTCCAATGGTCACAATGGTGTGAAAAATGGTTGTAAGTCATTTTTTTTCAGTGCCATTGTAACTTTGAATAGTTACTTCACAAATTGTTGTACGTCAAGGACTACCTGTATCAAAGCCAGAACTTTGAACCAGGGCAATCAGTATTAAAATCATCCACCATACCTCAGATGAACAAAAATAATAGAAATCTGTTCAACTTTAATCTGCTTATATCGTAGAGGAGGGGCATGTTTCCATCCAAACTTCTCATTTGCTGATGTTGCAAATGTCAACTTTCATTGTTGCCTTGTAATCAAATTTCTGGTGGTGATTTTGGAGGGGGGGAAAAAGGATTGCTTTATTCCCCACCCCACCCTTCTTCAGTGATTTATAGCCTGTCTAACAAAATGGGTAGTGTCTAATAAAAATATAATTGAAATCCTGAAACACTGTAAAATATGGCTGCTTGACAGCTGTTTAATATGGTAAACAAGAAAACATTGCATACTGCGCACAGTGGCATAAAAGATTGGATTATTTATTATTTTCATAGATCACTACAAATTGCCCCGTGGCAAAGTAAAATTCTACTTAGCACTTCAAAGCAGTTGAGCACCAGGCGAAATGAAAACTTGGTGGGTGATAACAGAAGAATGAAGGGTGGAGGTTGTAATCAAACCCGCAACTGGCCTGCATCAAGATAACTCATTCAGCAACCTTTGATTGAGACTGGAGCCTCAATAGTAAGCCTCTCAAGGTAAGAGAGATAGCTGTCTCTTTCCTCTCTCTGATATCCAATCAAAAAAAGGAAACCTGCAATAAAACCCCAACGATTTGCATTGTCTGATGCAAAGTGATAACTGGGTCTATTGCCAGAAAGCTATCTTTATTACACAGTGGTTGCCTCTTGGCCTACTTGAAGCATTCACGGGACCGTATGTTTTAAGTGGAGTTTGTAATACCCTGAACCAGCACTTCCTCAATATCTTTTGTTTTTTCATAGATGGAGATGGAAGTGAAAAGGTAAAATAAGATTTCCTTACCTATTGCAAGCCATTGGATTGGTTAAAAAAACCCACAAAAGGATAGCAATAACACTTAGACTTATATACTGCTTCACAGTGCTTTATAGCCCTCTCTAAGTGATTTACAGAGTCAGCCTATTGCCCCCAACAATCTGGGTCCTCATTTTACCGACCTTGGAAGGATAGAAGGCTGAGTCAACCTGGAGCCTGGTGAGATTCGAACTGCCAAATTGCAGGCAGCCGGCAGGCAGCAGAAGTAGCCTGCAGTACTGCACTCTAATCTCTGTGCCATCAAGAATGATGGTTAGATTATTCCTACTGCAAATATAAGCAGATTTTATTTGTTTTGAAAGGCTTAAAAACATTAGTAACCTAAATAAAAAAAGTTTACAAATTAAACCGCATTTCAAAATAGTATATGCTCATTATATACAACTGTTTTGCCCCTTTCTTCATTATTTCAGGACTCATAGTTAATTTCAAAACTCGGAAGAACATGTAATTTTTTTTCTAGTATGCTGTGGCTGTCATAAAGAAGCTCCACATTGTCTTTTTTTCAAAACAGGCAGAATTCTGGGCTGGGTCTGGTACCTTTGAATGCCAGCTTTATACATTTTGAATGAACTGGATCAAGTGAAGAGAAAGATACGGTAAATAAATGTTTCCATCTGTTATAGCTGAATGTACTTCAGAGCAAAAACGTATACGAGGTGTTTCTAAAATGCATCTGCTTTGCATTTAGAAATCCATTTCTGTCATTCCCTCTTTTATAAATGTTGTTTTGGCAATGTCATGATACAATTCTATGTGTATCTACCCTAAGCAGAGTAGAATAGAGTAGGATAGGATAGGATAGGATAGGATAGGATAGAATAGAATAGAATAGAATAGAATAGAATAGAATAGAATAGAATAGAACATGGAATGGAATGGAATGGAATGGAATAGAATAGAATAGAATAGAATAGAATAGAATAGAATAGAATAGAATAGAATAGAATAGAATAGAATAGAATAGAATTCTTTATTGGCCAAGTGTGATTGGACACAAAAGGAATTTGTCTTCAGTGAATAAGCTCTCAGTGTACAAAGAAAGCTATCAGTGACAAATCATAGTCATCATAAAAATACATTCATCATAAATTATAAAATATAACACTTACTGATAGTCATAGGATACTAAAGAAGGAAATAATAAAGAGAAGTAAATAATATAGCGTTCAATGGGATTTCTCCTCCCATAAATTTGTGCAGCCTTTTTCTCCATCCTAGTGTTTCTCCAGCAAGTTGCATTCTCATAATGTTGAGACAGCACTTCCACTGAGTTAGTTGATATATAAGATAATTGGAGGATAACTCCTCTCTCTCTGGAACAGTATTTTTAGCAGCTATTGGCTTATAAATGATCACTCTTTCCCAGCTCTGCATTATTCCTGGAAATGTAGAGAGAGAACTGATACATGTTGAACTATTCTTCTATCCCTCATTGAGCTTTGTTTTTGTAACACTCACAAAGAAAGTCACTTTTATAGCTCTCTGCTCAGAAAGTCAAATTCTTAGTGATGTACAGGCATTTAGGGAAACAAAGTCATTTGAAAAAAGGAAGACGAGCTCCATAAGGATTGAAAAGTTGGATACAAAAGAGATTCTCAATCAAGGCTGACTTAATGGACTTAATTTTATTTTTTCAAATGAAGAACGTCCATCATCTTTCAAAGAAGCAGATCTCAACCAGTACTAATTTGCAGATCAAGGACAGGTAACAAAAATAATCAAGAATAATGTGTCTGCTATTTTTGACCCAATTAAACAAGAGACGAAGTATAATACAATTTTCAACAAAGGTTGATATATCAGGTTCTCTGCAGGTAATTTGATTTTGATAATAGCACTTAGCAATAGCACTTAGACTTATATACTGCTTTACAGTGCTTTACAGCCCCTTTCTAAGTGGTTTACAGAGTCAGCATATTGCCCCCAACAATCTGGGTCCTCATTTTACCCACCTCAGAAGGATGGAAGGCTGAGTCAACCTTGAGCCTGATGAGATTTGAACTGCCAAATTGCAGTCAGCCAGCAGTCAGCAGAAATAGCTTGCAGTACTGCACTCTAACCACTGCACCACCAAGGCAGTGGTTAGAAATGCAAAAGCATTTCCAGCCAGGAGGTCCAATGGCAAGTAATTGTGGGAGTTGACCATCAGACACATGGAGAGTACCAGTTTGCCTATCAATGATACACCAGATTTCTAATTCTATATTGTGCATACACATAACACATACCTTCACACACTAATATTAAAGAGCCCTAGAGTCTCAAGGTTTGGGCATGTTTGGTAGAACTAGCAACCACAATCTCTCTCTCTCTCTCTCTCTCTGTGTGTGTGTGTGTGTGTGTGTGTGTGTGTGTGTGTCTGTCTCTGTCTCTGTCTCTGTCTCTCCTAGTTCTAGGACAGCATCTTTATCTTTGTAGCAAATCCAAAATTGTTTTGTGACTATTAGTTTCAGTAGAAGCAGGCAAAAGCTTTATGGAAAACCTTCTCTCCCAGTCTGTTTTCTTGGGATTTCATTAGGAAGACAAGGAAGCTGCAGAACCTGTAAGTTCTTGGGAGAGGTCAAGACATTCTCCATCAGGGGAATGTGGTTAGTTTAAGAAACCCAAGTATACACATGCACACACCTTGATGAGAAGAATCTCATCAAGTCTTCCCCTTGGAAATGAATTCTGCTAGAAAATGTTCTTCAAATGGAATGGCAACATAATGTCAAAAGAAACATAGATTAATAGAGTTGGAAGGGACTCGGAGGTCTTTGAGTGCAACCTGCTGCTTGAGTAGGAGACCCTATCCCATTTCAGATAAATGATTGTCCGGTCTCCTTTTGAAAGCCTCCAGTGATGGAGTATCCACACCTTCTGTGGGCTAACCATTCCACTGATTGATTGCTCTCACTGTTAGAAAACTTCTCCTTAATTCTAGGTTGCTTCTCTCCTTGGTTAGTTTCCATCCATTGTTTCTCATCTTGCCTTTTGGTGCTTTGAAAAATAGTTTGAACCTCTCGTCTTTGCAGGAGCCCCTCAAATATTGGAACACCCCTATCATGTCTCCCTTTTCTTTTTTCTTTTTCCTCTAGTCCTTTTTATTAGACTAGACATATCCCAATCCCTGTAACCATTCTTCATATGTTTTGTCCTTCATCCCCCTAATCATCCTTTAGAAGCATCTTAAATTAGGTATCATCCAAAGTAAGAGAGAAGGACAATTCTTTTCTTGGTAAACAGGTTTTCCATGGGTTTTCATTTACTGATTCTGTCAACATTCTTTAATCCAACTTGATGCAAGCCATAGAATTTGAAGGGATGTGTCTGTAATATAACTACTTGTAACAATATGTTAAATTAGACTGGGTTATTGGGGAGAAGCAGAAGGAAGGAAAGTGCAATCTAACAGTTTTTATATAGATTCTCTTAAAAACAGAGAAACTAGGGTTAAATCTTACTCACAGAAATACCTTAAATTGTAATTCACCATTAGAATATAAGTTAAAGCAAACAGAGCTAGCTTTTCCCTTTTGTACCTTCAGCAAATAGTGAAGATAGCTGAAAGAATACGCTTTGATGTCAAGGAATGGATGCCCTGCATGGCATCAGTGCTCTGTGAGGCTGCAAATATGGGGGAAAGAAAGAAATGAGTGTTGAAGAATTTAGAAACCAAAAGCCTGACTCTCAAAATCTGTATTTTGAAATGATTTTTCATGAGCTGCTGGCTTTTAGAATTCCGTGCAAAGGCCAGGAAAGGATAATAGAGGAATCTATTCCCAGAGAAGGATCAGCAGCATCCAAAGTAGACTTCAAATGTATATATATTTTCTAGATTGGAATATCTGGCTTTTTAAGATAGTAGCAATGGTGGAAGAATTCATTATCTTCTTTCTGGTAGGCTTAGTACTCTCAGTACATAAATTGATTGTGTTGTTCAGGTCAATACGTTTTCAAGATTTTTGTTGTTTTAAGCCATCACAAATCTGTTGACTGGAACTAAAGCAGGGATGAAATTGAAGGCATTCAGATTATTGTTAGTCTAGACAATGTTGGGGTTACGTGTATTCATTAATTTTTGTGTATTGTACAAAGTTTTGAGGGGAAATTGAACCTTGATGAAACCAAGAGAAATGTATTTATTTCATCATATGTATATAGCTTTGTAGAACAACCTGAGCACTGGAGATTAGAGAAGGGAAGTGGTTGGTAATGTTCTCCAGAATGTGGGGATTCAGTGGAAACTCTTTGTTACAGACTTTATCAGACAAGAAAGTGGTCCTGAAAATGCCTAGATCTCAGACCAAGAAGAGATAATTGGTCAAGGTGACAAGCAGAAGATTGAGTTACACCCGGAAGCAAGTTGGTGATAGATGCAGTTCTCAAGTAGTGGCATTGACTACTTTCCATAACTCTCTGGGCCACAGTTGCAATGTATGGCTGTGAAAGTTGGATCATAAGGAAGGCTGGATCATAAGGAAGAATTGAGGGCTTTGAACTCTGGTGCTGGAGAAGACTCCTGTGAGTCCCTTGGACTGCAAGATGATCAAACCAGTCAGTCCGGGAGGAGATCAACCCTGACTGCTCTTTAGAAGACCAGATCCTGAAGATGAAACTCAAAGACTTTGGCCACCTCATCAGAAGGAAGGACTCATTGGAGAAGAGCCTAATGCTGGGAAAGATTCAGGGCAATAGAAGAAGAAGGGGAAGACAGAGAACGAGGGGGCTGGATGGAGTCACTGAAGCAGTCGGCGTGAGCTTAAATGGACTCCAGAAGATGGTAGAGGACAGGAAGGCCTGGAGGAACATTGTCCATGGGGTCAAGGTGGGTCAGACATGACTTTGCAATTAACAACAACAATTCTGGATCAGCCGTAGTATCAGCCATATCTAAAAGGGCATGTGATTATAATAAAAATAACCTTTATTGTCATTGTACATATATACAACGAAATTGATTTTTGCTTCTGCTGGTGCTCTCCATAACAAAAGTACAACATGAATAATATAGAAAGTGGTCATTATACAAGTAATTAGGGAGAAACCAGTCATATGTTTTTATGTATGTGTGGAGTGATTGTAGTTGTATTTAGGAGTCTGACAGCCCATGGATAAAAGCTGTTTTGAAACCCGTTTGTCTGGCTGAGAGTTGTTGTGGGAGGTGGTTTATAATCTGGACACCAAGAAAGTTTTGAACCTTTTGGTGATATTAAGTTATTGCCTTAATATAGCAGAACCTAGACTGCAAACAAACGACGTATTTAAGTAATATAAACTTCTGTAGCTTTTGAGTAACTTTATGATTGAAAACCATCCCTTCACAGCAAATTCCTATTGTGGTCATACTCAGATTGAAGATTTATCACATTATTTTTCAATGTTATCCACGTTTTCATCAGTATGTGAGAAATATATTAAAGGGCTATCTCCCAGCTCCGTTCAGATGAAGAAAACAAGTTTTCTTTTATCTAATGCTAATGAGGATGTACAAACCTTTTTTTTCTGCTGCCTGCATAAAAGATTTGTCTAAATCATGCAGAAGTTAAATAGTGGAAGGTACGAGGCTAATGTTGAAGTGAGGTTTTCCTCATCTAATTGCATTGTAAATATTTGTAATGTTAATGAATGTGATGGCCTTTGGCTGCGTGTCTTTAATAAAGGAGACTTGAAATCTGAAAGTATGTCAGCTGGAAACGTTTTGTGTGCCTCTAATACACAATTCTCTCCATTTCTCCTTGTAAGACAGCTTTCATGGGCTGAGACTCAACAACAGCGCATAACCAAGGAAGTTAGATGCATCTAGTCTTAGCAATTAGTTTTCCACTTAGCAAAAATGGATTACTATATCTAAACCTAGGTAAGTATCCATCACTTATTAAGCAGTTCATTCATGTAAGGTCACTTTGAGATGCAGGAATCTCTAAGCTCTCTGATAAATGGAGAGATTGACTCATTTAATAGCTAAGGTTGAAATCTCCATACTATGCAGTGGGGGGAGCACCTCATTTTTCCTGTTTCCAGTTTTCTGACCATTCTCATATTCTCAAATTGTCTGAATCTTCAGGTATTATGCTCAGTAATAGAGTATTTGATGTAGAACCAATGCAAAACAGGAGGGAATTATAATATTCTCTCATGATTTGGAAAATACATTGAGCCTTGGTGGTGCAGTGGTTAGAGTGCAGTACTACAAGCCACTTCTGCTAAGTGCCAGCTGCCTGCAATTTGGTAGTTCGAATCTTCCCAGGCTCAACGTTGACTCAGCCTTCCATCCTTCCGAGGTGGGTAAAATGAGAACCCAAATTGTGGGAGGCAATATGCTGACTCTGTAAACTGCTTAGAGAGGGCTGTGAAGCACTATAAAGCGGTTTATAATTCTAAGTGCTATTGCTGTATTTTTTATTGACACTGCCTGGGAGGTAAATTGGGCTACAAGATAGTGACTGGCCTAATCATCCATTGAATCTCTCTGCCTGTGCTGGGCCTCCAGTTACATCAGGGTCACCAAACTCTTCATCTCATTAACCCTTCAGGAAATTTCGAAGTGTTTGTCAACCCCCAAACTGTTATTATATTATTTTAACTACCACCAACACCACTATGTCTACTACTAGCAACTCATTTATGAACTCAGAATGTAGCACATCAGCCCTATTGCGTTTGAGGTTCTTCCTCTTGACTGGGGTTCTGGAGTTGTCCACCAAAGTCCTACTGTGATGATGTCCCCTATCAAGGTGACCTTTTGGCAACCTGGACAAAAAGCATGCAAGTAACTTCAAGCAGTGGGACAGATATTGTAGACTCAGATCACCTAAAAGACTTTCATTTCTAAAGATCAGACAGATTAAGTGCAAACCATTAAAATCACAAGGGATAATGTTATCTGAGAAAGGAAAGGCAATGCATGGAAGACCATTGATTACAGTCAGTGTATGATGTGGTTCTAGAGATATTTGTGGAATTTGGGATAGGAAGCTTCCTCACTGAATGGACTTGCCCATTAATTAATTTGCACATTGGAACCTCCCTGCAAAATGTTACAAGTTGGTCCAAAAGCTACCTTTAATTTTAAAAGGTTTGCTTTTCCTATCAAATTGGAGCTGCTTCAAAGCAGAGCTGCTACTGTGAAGGTTAAAGAGAGGCTACAAATGCCTCTGGGACAGAATTAATGCATGATGGTATTCCAGTTTTTATGAAAAATTATGTCTAACCTACCACCCTGTGGGTGGGGGACTGAGTTCTTGGGATATTTCCACTGGCATTATATTCATATCTCTCTTGGAGGCCACTTCTAGCTGTCTTTCAAACCATGCAGCAGATGTTGCCATTTTGAGCAGATTCACGCTACTCCAGAAGCTGTTTTAGACTGAAAAACAGCCTTTGGATCTCCTTGTGAACATTTTGTCAAAGGCTGCTTTGTTGATTCCTTGAAAGAATTCCATACTGATCATTCTCCTAAGCCAGTTCAAAGAGGAGAGAACAGACTAATCACCATTGCATGCATATCTCCAAAGCAATTCTAATTGCTTAGTTTTCCAGGAGTAAACCCACAAATAAAATCCTTCTCAATCTGGCATGGTAACAAACATGTTTGTTTTTTTTAAATTAAACACTTATGGCTTACAGTTTTCCTTTTTAAAAAATACTCACGTTAACAAGTTAGTATTTTACAGGAAGGGGTGGTCTTTTTCTCTGAAATGTTAGACACTTTCCAACAAACCTGACCAGAGATATATTCCACAGGATGATCATGGGATGGAATAAATGCAAACTGCGTTAAGGCAAAATTAGTTTACATTTGATTGAGTTCCTATAACATTTAGTTAAAAGTAAATAAACCAAAATCACGTTTTTAAAAAAATTACACCAAAAAAATGTGGAATTTAGGGGCATCAAGGGGCAAATCCACATAGGGTTAGGGTATATTTATCAGGGCATTGGCTAGTTGGGTCCATCTTCTCTAATTTTCCTGGTAAAATACATGGGAAAATCCTACTGCTGCTCATAGACTTTGGTTAAGGTTAGGTCTCGATGAATTTGGAGAGCAAAATGGACATTGCCAATGGATCCATTCATTAGGACAGTGCTGACTTTTCAATCCTGCCTTATCTATGTTTCCTGATAAAATACATTGAAAATCATATTTGGGTCAAATCCACTTAGGGATGGGATTAGGTGTCCATGAATTCGGAGAGCAAAATGAACATTCTACCCATGGTGTCAAGGCCAAAAAATTACATGTGGAATAACTTCTAAGTAGTTCTTTCATTGTTGTTCAACTATAAACAGAATCTTGCCAGACTAAAGCAATCATCTTTAATCTGGCAATAGTATTTCAACTATTAGATATTCTCTGTTAACAGCTATAGTTGGACTGGCATGCTCTTTTCATGCCCACCTGATCTTCCAAGCTCCTGTCTCTTTGCCCTCTGGGAAAGACCCCCCCCCACCTCCTATAACTTGAGACTGCATGCCTCTATACGTAGGGAGGCACTAAATGCTAAGGGAGGGAGGGACTTATTCTCGGTGTTACTTGATACAGTCCCTGGGGTTCTGTCTTGTGCGACACTGATCTTTGCTTTTCTGTACAACTGGGGAAGAATTGTTAGATTCCTCACCATTGAATATATACCATAATAGCAGGAACCCAGGAGGTCCCGTTATCCTGGCACATTTGGATTACGCCTTCCATATACATGACTTTTCTGGGACATAAAATACCATTATTGTGTGAGTTGTAAAAAAAAAGGGAGGAGAGGAAAATGAGGTTGGCACTGAAATTCTCTAATTTCCTGCCAATATGAATGTGAAATATGGCTTTATGTGGTGGGGGAAAGGGGGCTCAAGTAGTGCCTTTTATGCTTGAGAAAAAGAAAGCAAACATCTGTCACTTATCTAATTAACAGCTGGGTGTAACTGTCATCTCTGAGACATACAGCCGAAATCTTTGTTCTTTATTGGGAGAAGGAATGTGAGTGTACATTGAAGAGAAGCAATTTGATCAGGATGGAGCTTGCTAAAATGTGTCACTTTCCCCCAGAAACATCTGCATTTGTGAGAAAAGGCAGCCAAAATTGGAACCCAAGGAGCAATAGAGAAAAAAAATCTACAAGCAAGAGAAAAGATGCTCTCCTTGGCTTGGCATAATGACTTAGTATCTCAAGTGCTGCCCTGGGAGTAGAGAAGACACTTATTCCCATAGGCTTTGCTGGTCGGATAATGTCATTCCCATTGACATCTTATCATAGGCATTTGATAGGATGACTCCAATGTAGTTGGGCCAGGCTAAGAATTCTAAAAGTTTGTCTCCACTCCAGATGGATCATCTTTACAGGAGACAATGCACCCCAATGTCTCTTCTTTGTAGAGCCATTGCTCTAAGGTTGGCCTTTGGAAATGGATAATTTGCTCTCCAACTCAGCCTGACCCCCATCTGCTCTTCTGCCTAGAGAAATGGGACAACTTGCCATAGCCAATTAGCCATGGTCAATTCTCCATGGACAATTCAACATAGTCAACTCGCTGCGGCCACCTCACCACAGCCACCATGCTGTAGAACAACTTGACATGGCCAACTAAGCATGGGACCATTTGTTGCGGGACAATTCAACAATTCAATTTAATTATTTAAAATTATTTTTAAAATTATTTTAATTTTTGTCATTCACATTTGGCATCCTTTCTTTAATGATTCTATTCCACTATTTTTTTTAAAAAAAAATATATATTAGTGTAACTCCTAATCCAAAGTAAATTGGCCATGGCGAGTTGGCTGTGGCAAGTTGTCATACAGACTCTGCCTAGATACAAGGCTGACTCTCCCCTTATTCTTAATTACTCTGTACAACAGAGGAACTCCAGCTACAGCCCAATAGCACAAAGAATTGAAAACAAAAGATTCTTGAAGATTAACATGTCCACAGTTCATAATTACTTTTCTGATTTTAGCTGATAACTACCTTGGCAAGGCGAACAGTTTTGCGATTTAGAGTTAGCTATCAGAAGCATTTCAGTCTGCAAAATATTGCCATGGTGACAATAAACAGCCCAGATACTTTGGGAATAAACATTCCTTTTCTTATCACCAATCCATAATTGCTTCCCATCAAATGCCAATTCATCATGGAAATATTGATTCAGTTACAATGATTACACCATAGCTAATATTACAGGAGAAGGAAACTCGTATATCTGTTTGCCAGTAAAAGTTTTAAAACTGCAGCCATAAAATCATGGTTTATAAAATTGTCAAGGCTGCACACACTGAGGTTGTGCAACATTGAAAGAGCAAAGAGCTCACTTTTACTGCTGCCTGAAAACTGGTACCCAGGCAAGGAATGGAGAGTCCGAAAGAGTTATTCCAAATATTGCTCCATTCATCTGTCAGAAAGGTCTGTTTTCAATTTAATTTAACTCAATTCAGTCAATTTGTACATCATTTTTCCTATCAGGAAAGGCTATCTGGAAGCAATAAAAGCCAAGCCAAAATATGTCAGAATGGTCCTGAACTGAGCTGAACTATCTCAAGACCTTATAGAGCTGAACTGAAAGCTCTCTGTGATTGAAGTAGCTATGCTGTCCTGGAGAAGAAGAAAAAATACTCCATACAATTTCTCTGAATATTTCCTGGATATTGTTGTTCTCTAAATGTGGGCTGCTCTATTTCCAGTACGGTAATCATACAGTATTATTCATATGATTGCATTACTGTTTTTAATCTTTATATCCTTCAGCAGGCCACCTAAAGTCGCTTTGGTGATTGAGGCAGCTAATAAATTGATTCAATAATTTATTTAAAAAAACAAAACAAAAGGAACACCCACCCACACCCATGCAGACACATCACAAATAGATAGGTATTTAGTTGACATGGAAACCTAACTAAATTCAGCACCAGCTCTAACTAAACAATAAGAGAACGCTGTTTTCAGAGCAGCAAGAGAATGCTGAGTTGAGAATGCCGAACCTGTTATAAATGGCACAAAAATTTCCTTGAACTTGGCTTATTGAAGTACGCTAAATATAGCTAAATAAGGTGAAATAAATCTGGATGTAAGTTGATTGCTAATTTCAAAGACCCCTTAGCAATTTTTTTGAAGAGGGAGAAGAAAAGAACTTTTAATTAGGTCTACGTTTAGGTTAGATTAGGAGAATAGAATAGAATAGAATAGAATAGAATAGAATAGAATAGAATAGAACAGAACTTTAAATGTACACTAATCAACATACATTAAAATGAGATTTTGTTGCATTCAGTTCAAAGGATAACCATTATGCAAATATCTACACACATATATGACACAGAGAAACTTCACAGTCTAGTTTGAAAGTATACACACAAGTTCTTATCAAATGTAAGATTTTCCATTTCCAATTGTTTGGCTGAATTCTTGCTCTTTTCAAATAAAGTGATCAAGAGATGTGCCTGGCAGTTTGGGTCCACTTCAATCAGAAATTAAAACCACGGAGATTGCCAATCTTTAAAAGGGGCATATTCCATTCATTCTGTCTCACTTTGGAACCCAGTGAACTGAATTCTATTGAGAATATGTACTGTTTACCATACAGTATTGCCAATTTAAGCTTGGAGGAAACTTAAAAGAGATATGCTCCTTCGATTTTAATGTGAACGAAGGAAACAATAATTGACTGCTGGCTGCTTAGAGAACCTTGGATAAAAATATGGTTGCAGTTTGTAAAATCAGGGAAGAATCTACCACTGTTTTGTTTCTACCACTGTATTTGGGCTAAAATCCAGCTCTTGAAAGAAAACAAAGGGAATTTGAGTCAAAGGTTTGACTTCTTATCTTTTTTTAAAAAAGCCATATTTTAGCCAGGTTCTTCTTCTTCTTCTTTTTTCTTTTTTCTTTTTGACTTGCCCTCCTGGAAACTTTCACACTGGTAACATCAGTGGAGGCTGTGTGTAACATGCATATTGCTTTCTGATTTAATTAAAAGATAAGAACAAAAGTGGTGAAGAGAGAGAGCACCTTTTCTGTTTGTGCAGACCTGGGTTAAAGTAGGAACGAGATCAGAAGCAAAGTGGCTTGTTAATTTCAGCACCAGAGATGCTGCCATATTTGCCCCAACCCAAAATGAAATCCAGACAGTAGACATGTGGATAAATGGCTTTTTACTCTGGTGACATTCCTGTCTTCCCCCTGAGGTTTAAATGATGGAAAGCTATGCTCCCCCCACCCAACATCGAGGCCAAATGCTATTAATTCTTTTGTCTAACAAATGCTGCAAGTGATTACCTTCATTTATATATACCCAGATTTCTGATTCCTTCTGCTCTGTGTGGGAAAGTGATGGTGTAATTTTAAAGTCAGATCGCAGGGGAAAGGAAAGGATAGCTGTCTTTTATCTTGATTTGATTTTAGCCAACTGCTTTGATCTGGGACTGACCACTGTTGAAATTCTGATATTTGAGGGGCTGTCACAGAGAGGAGGAAGGGGTCAAACTATTTTCCAAAGCACCTAAAGGCCAGATATGGAATAATGGATGGAAACTGATCAAGGAGAGATTCAACCTGGAAATAAGGAGGAATTTCCTAACAGTGAATGCAATCAACCAATGGAACAGACTACCTTCAGATGTTGTGGATGCTACAACACTGGAAGCTTTTAAGAAGAGACTGGACTGCCATCTATCTGAAATGGTATAGGGTCTCCTGCTTGGGCAGTGGGGGGGGTGTTGGACTAGATGACCTACAAGGTCCCTCCCAACTCTTATTCTGTTAGATAGGAGAACTTTATTTTCTATATCTTTTAAGGTTCAGTATAAACTTCATGTAGAAGGAATGTACCTATTTTGGCAACCATGGGTAAGTATAATCATCTTACTAAAATCCATGCAGGCAGAGATTTTTGTCTGGAGCTGTTCTGGAGGGGGTTTGGAAATATTTTTGACCATTTGCAGTTTTATATAACTGTTATTGTTTTATCGATGTATAAAATACAAAGAAAAATAAAAATAGGAAATTAAGGGAAGAAAAAAGCAAAAAAGGGGAGAAGAAAAGATGAGCTAGAAGGGAAGAAAGAAAGGGGGAAAGAAAAGATGAGCTACAAGGGAAGAAAGAAAAAGACATGGACTTTGGACACTTTTTAGCACAGTACAAGATAACAACATCACAACCTCAACTTTTTACTTTTACATACTAGTATATAACTAGCCATTTCTATAGCAAAAAATTTACCTAATCAGCATGACCAAAGTCAATGTTTCATTTTTTTTCATCACAAGCCCAAAATCCAGAAGTGATACCCAAATAAAAAAACATAAATATATTTTCCTCTTTGCACAGAACACTCGGTTTAACCATTTCTGCTTTATCTTCCTTGCTGTCAACATAATATGTATTTCTATTACTATCTCCAAAGCATCTGGATGGAAACTAATCAAGGAGAGAAGCAACTTGGAAATGAGAAGTAAACTCCTGACAGTGAGAACAATCAGTGGAACTCTTTGCCTTCAGAAGTTGTAAATGCTCCAACACTGGAAGTTTTGAAGAAGAGATTGGACAACCTGAAATGGTACAGGGCTTCCTGCCTAAGCAGGGGGTTGGACTAGAAGACCTCCAAGGTCCTTTCCAACTCTGTTATTCTATTCGATTTGCACAAAATGTTTTTGATCATTTTCAAAGGGTGGTAAGAAAGGAGAACTCATTTCCATCAAGCTTTCCACCACTGGGGGATGAGTGGGGGCGAATACTCTGCAGGCCTTCCGAAGGGCCGCTATAAACATTCCAGAGTTTTAAAAAATTGCCATGCTACAAACATTACTGAAGGCTTTCATAGATTTGGTGATTCTATACACACAGCTCTATTGGTAAAAGGTCAAGAGTATCGCTGACTTCCTTTAAGAAGAAATGGTTTCCAACCAGTGATGGGATTCAAAAGTTTTTACTAGCGGTTCTGTGGGCGTGGCTTGGTGGGCGTGGCAGGGGAAGGATACTGCAAGATCCCCATTCCCTCCCCACCCCACTAACCTGCTTTCCAGCTCCATTCTCCTGTGCAGGGCAACCAAAGGAGACCCAGCCGATCAGCTGTGGGCATGGCTTGGTGGGCGTGGCTTGATAAGGCATGGCAGGGGAAGGATACTGAAAAATCCCATTCCCTCCCCACCCCACTAACCTGTTTTCTAGTTCCATTTTCCTGTGCAGGGCAACCAAAGAAGACCCAGCCGATCAGCTGGGACTCAACGGGAGGCAGAGAATAGATGGGGTTGGTGGGACCAGTCAGAGGTGGTATTTGCCTGTTCTCTGAACTACTCAAAATTTCTGCTCACGGTTCTCCAGAACCCGTTAGAACCTGCTGAATACCACCTCTGTTTCCAGACAGTGTATTTTGTAGTACCGCTGCCTGGAAGGCAGAGAAAAGTTGGGGGGACAAAGTTGTGGAGTTGTGGATAATTGCTGCAAGATTACTCTGTGGACAACGATGGAAAGATTCGGCAATACCCACAATGGAGGAATGAATGGTTGGTGAAGAGGATGGAACTTGCTTCAGCTGTCTTCTTTGATCAGAGAAAAGACAATATCTACATTCTTGCTAACTGGAAACCCCTTATGGGCTTTTTGCATAAAATAGAAAGAAATTAACGTATGGCTTGACAATTAGACAGGAAAGACCCTACAAGGAAAGTTATGATGCAGCCACAGAATAAGAGGCAAAGTTATAAATGTACTTATAACTGCTCAAAGAAAAATAGAAGCTATTTCTTTATATATTTTTATCTTTCTGTTTTTCTTTTCCCTTTTTCCCTTTTTTTGGTAGTTTCTCTGATTTCTTCCTTTCCCCCCCTTTTCCTTACTTTATATTAGGGTGCATTTGTTTTTGTCTTCCTTTTAAAATATTTAAATTAAATTATATATCTAAAAAGAAAGCAGACAGTTCTGCCAATGATAATGAAGGAAGTGTTACTGGAGACAGATCGGTAAGCTTCACTCTTTAGTTGCCAGTTGCCTCCAATATGTTGAATTTCAACCTCACTCTTTCCTACACACCCTGCATTTTTCCTAAGACTTCTTGGTTAATTTGCAAAGTGTTTTGGAAACTTTCATTGAATTGGAAAAGATGTAGCTGCTTAAATGGAGCATTAAAATGCATCTTTCCTACAGCAATATTAGGACTAAGGCATGGGCAAGCAATATGTGTGCCCATCCAGGGCTGTACATCACAACATTTTTCTGTGTTTGACAATCAAGGAAAGACGGGTGTGGGGAGATTCTTAGAACTGTCATGCTTCTAGGCACCACAAGATGGCAGCAAAGAGACACAGAAAATTATAATTCTGGCCCCTCTAGTGGTTCTCTGAAAGACTGCAGTCCAGTTGATGTAGTTCTAGCAGTGATATAAAAGACAAAAAAAATGGGATTCATATAGGGAGAAATCTTGCTTAACTCCCTGGAGGAAAAAAAATGAGCTGATTTGAGCTGAATCTTTTTAATGTTCTACCTTCTACAGCCCATCCCCCAATCTTCTTCAACTTTAAACACAGATGTTCAGAAGAGCTTTGCTAAAAGCAAGGACCGAAGGGCGTTGGTAACGAGGTCATTGAGGTTTTATTGTTCATCTAGTTACTTCTCACTGGGAGGAAAACTATTACTGGGGTTATTAAAAATTAAAATGCAAACATTCAGATCAGCAGTTGGGCTGGCTGTTCCAGTAGCAGCTTAATATTCTTCGCCCATTCTTTCTAATTTGCTAAGGACTTCGGGAGGCATCGTACAAAGCTAAGCTTAAAAAGAAAAAGAAAAAGGTTAACACCTTTCCACACACCCCCCACCCTCCAAAGTAGTGTTGGATGAAATATCCTTCTGGGTTCAGTTCCAAGTGGGGAAGAAAGACACTGGAAACATGGTGACTGCTTGGAAAGACCGTGTATTGATGAACAGGATGGGTTCCTGGGCAGAAGAAAAAAGTAGAGAGATGCTGAGAGTCCCTTGGTTTTATGCCCCCTGTTGGGATTTGAATTTGAGCTTGTATTCTGATTGGTTGTCAGACTCCCATGGGCCCATGCAGGGGCAAACTCTATAGGCTCTCCTGAGTCCCAGACTCAGTTGAGCCTTGTTGGATGATGATGTAATGAAAGGGATTTGGGCAATTCCTATTATAGCTCTGTCTGGAGTAGATCTTTGTTATGTAAAACAGACTGGCCTAGGTCAGAGTAATGGTCCATTAGCAAAGGGGGTGGTGGTGGGGGCTGAGTTTCTGCCTCTGAGCTTCTACTTTTCTTTTTAGGGGAAATATTCTGCCTTTTTAGTATATGCTAAAATATTTCATTTTCTGAGCAGAGAGATGGGTTTTAACTTCCAACAGTAGGAAACAGTAAATGTAAAGCATCCTGATAACTTAGAGCTATTTCATACATTGCTAAGCTACATCAAGTTTGCTGATAAAGAATTAAACAATTAAAAAAAAAAACCAAGCATGGGCTGTTTGCCAAAAATGGTTGTAAAATTACAGCATCAAGATTCATTAGAACAGGGTCTATGGAGATTCTCATTCATTCAGGTCATGGTTATCCCAAAGGTGCTTTTTTCAAAAGGCAACTGAAGATATTTCGCTTCTCATCCAGGAAGTTTCTCCAGTTCTGGAGTTCAGTTCTCAGCTTCTTCAGTTCTGGAGTTCAGTTCTTGTCTTTCCTGATGTTTATGGTCAAGATGAAATCTTAGAACAGGGATCCCCAACCCCTGGACCACAGTCCAGTACTGGGCTGTGGCCTGTTCAGAACTGGGCAACACAGCAGCAGGCAACTGTGCTTGCATGTACATCTCTACTTCCCCTCTCTCTTTCCCCACCTTCGCCATCAACACAAGTCCACAAAGCCAGAGAGGTTGGGGACCACCGCCTTAGAAAGAACCCACAGAGATATGGACTGGTCTCTGTGATGATTTCAGGGTTCATTCTCCCGGTGAATTTGGCCCACAGTAGCGCCAACTCCAATCATTCTCCAAGGCAGAATGTTATGTTTCCCTTCCTGATGAACAGAAAAACCCAAATATAGTGTTATAAGGCATTTATAAAAAGGAGCCGCAGTGGTGAGAGTGCAGTACTGCAGGCTACTTCTGCTGGCTGCCGTCTGCCTGCAATCTGGCAGTTCGAATCTTACCAGGCTCAAGGTTGACTCAGCCTTCCATCCTTCCAAGGTGGGTAAAATGAAGAACCAGATTATTGGGGGTGATAGGCTGACTCTATAAACTGCTTAGAGAGGGCTGTCAAGCACTGTAAAGTGGTATATAAGTCTAAGTGCTATTGCTATTTAGAAGGAACTTCTACAAAAAAAAATTGATATTGCCAATGTTAAGTCTTGGAAGACATACATTTAAAGTGCCTTTTCAAATGTACTGTATATACTCGAGTATAAGCCTAGTTTTTCAGCCCATTTTTTGTGCTGAAAAAATTCCCCCTGGCTTATACTCGAGTCAGATTCCCTCTGAAAAAAAAATGGTGTGGAGTCGCGGCCTCCGGCGGCAGCGACTCCCAACAGCCCAGCCGGGAAGGGAAAGGCAAAAAGCGCTTTGCCTTTCCCTTCCCGAGAGGCGGGACTGGGGCCGCGCCGGCGGTAGTGACTCCTGACTCAGGGGGCCTCCGAGGGAGGGGAAGAGAGTGACTCCTGCCTCCCGCTGTCATCATCTTCTTCTTCTTTTGGGTTAGTGAATCAATTAAACCTTTCATGATAGTGAGATCGTTTCCCAAATTAATTATTTTTATTTTTGAAATTTACCAGTAGCTGCTGCATTTCCCACCCTCGGCTTATACTCGAGTCAATAAGTTTTCCCAGTTTTTTTGTGTAAAATTAGGTGCCTCGGCTTATATTCGGGTCGACTTATACTCGAGTATATACGGTAAGTTGAACCTGGGATTTGAACATTGAGCATATACTCTGCAGTTGCCTTATTTCTCTTGCCACCTCTGGTATATCATCAAAGTGACAATTATTATTTTTATTGAAAACATTTATGTAGCCACCCATTTTATAACCAACTCAAGTTCAATTCTTTCTCCTTTTCCAAAGCAATTTCAACTCTTCCTATTGTTTTTTTTTATCATTTTGTTTACTAGCTGGTGATTATTTTGGGGGTGAGGTGTGTGTGTCTCACAATATTTAGGAACAAGAAACAGGTTCATCGTCCTATTTTCATAAATTATGAAGCAACACCACCAGTTTGATGAAAACTGGGTGCTGTAATTTATCTCATCCATAATACAATCCAGTCTGGATACGCTTCTACGAGAAAATAAAATACAATAAAAAAAGAATGGAAATTGGAACTGTAGAGACAGAGGACACCGTATCTCATCAACTTGAAAAAGTCAAAAGACATTTTTGAGATTTATTTTAAAATGCTTGATATATAGCCTCCTCTATGTTTCTCCTTTGGTTCCCCGTTTTCAAAACAGCATCAGCCACGAACAATATTAACTCCAAGTGTGTCACACTTTTACTATGTTAGAGTCATAAATTATGCACACATAAAAAAATATGCAAATCCCCACACTTCCACATTGCCTAGGTAAGAGGAAATGTGCACATAGTAAGAATAAAATTTACTGTAGTAGAAGCTCGGATTTTGTGACCACTAAAAATGAGATGTGGGCAAAATGTTCAGGGTGAAGAAAAAGAGATATATTTCCCACACTGACTACATTGTACTTCATTGTGGGAAGGGAAGGTGAGATGTTACTGTAAAAGAGAATAACACACAGCCTTATTCATAATACCTTCTATATTGTCAGATGTTGCTGTAACGCAAAGAATAGTTTTCTGGGGATTACCAATGTTTTATGATGGGTGGGTAGAAGATTACTTATTATTAATTACTTATTATTATTACAATTATTCAGTGGACGTGGTGGCTCAGTGGCTAAGATGCTGAACTTGTCGATCAGAAAGGTCGGCAGTTTGAATCCCTAGCGCTTCGTTATGGAGTGAGCTCCCATTATTTGTCCCAGCTACTGCCAACCTAGCAGTTCGAAAGCATGTAAAAAATGCAAATAGGAAAATAGGGACCCCTTTGGCAGGAAGGTAACAGCGTTCCGTGTGCCTTCGGTGTTTAGTCATGCCGGCCACATGACCACGGAGACGTCTTTGGACAACACCAGCTTTGTAACAAAGATGAGCACCTTTACCTTTAGAAGGTTACTCAGGGCAAGAATAGATCTGGTTTGTATCTTTTGGTGTGCTGCGCAAAGCTTCAAAGGAGTCCTTGGCTTTGATGAAGATTTAATCAAAGGGTCGGTAGAAAAAAAAATATTCGACAAAAATAAGTGGTCCCAAAATACTAAACAGCAGATGGACTTCATTTGTAAGAATGGAGTTGAGTCAGAATACATCAAAAAAGTAGAGACAGAGTATCGTATCTGTATATGAAGGACCCAAAATTCAGAGAGTTGCACGAAGCAGGTATTTCTAGAATATAACATATTGGGAGGAGGACCGTCCAATCTCAGGTAAGGCACCTTAAAGCTTGAATGGAGAGAAGTTTCGTGATTTCTTCATCCTTGCCACCGAGGAAGCTGTCTTATTACAGGCCAAAATTAATCCAGGTTGGTCTTTTGCTGCTCAGCAGCAGAACTCCGAGCTCAAAGCTTTCCCCAGCTGATGTTGCTTGAACCATTCTTTAAAATAAAAATAAAAATCAGCAGCAGTAGAAAAGAAGACCAGTAGCTTCTCTCTCTCTCCCAAGTAGATCGGTTTGACTCCCCTTGAAGTATCCCTTTGATGAGCCCCTCCATATCCCCCTGTGACTACTTTTAAGATTACAACCATCAGAACATTAAATCCTACTCTGTCTTGTCATGTTTTGGTTGAGGACTGGACGAAGCTTGGCATCCTAGAACTAGGGCATCAGGGCATCAGCCACTGGCATACATCTGTTAGATCGTATTTATCTGGAGGAATGTTCTGCTTGCAACACTCAAAGTGCTGAAGGAACCAGGTCTTCCCAAAGGCTCAGCCTAATTACTTCAGTGGCCTTTCAGAGCTGTTTGTGGAGGGCTGGAACAGCTCTGATTTCTCCTTCCATCATATCTGTTCTTAGCCACTAAGTGAAGAAAAGGAGAACAGAAGGGAAAAGTTACTGCTGCTAAGACTCACCAGTTGTAGTTGGAATTTATGGCTCTAAGGCCATAATATAGATTAAGAGATAGCAATAGCACTTAGACTTATATATCACTTAATAATACTTTACACACAGGCCTCGATTGAAGAGATCTGTAGGGCAGCAATGTGGTCATCACCATCTCCATTCATCAGAAATTATAAACTGGATACGTTTGCATCAGAGGAAGCATCTTTTGGAAGAAGAGTGCTACAAAGAGTTCACACTGAGAATGGGGGCTTGGGACAAGGAGTTGGCCCACCCTCAGGACAACTAGCTTGGGTACGTCCAACGCTTTGGATTCTCCAACCCGTACAACTGAGAAAGAGTGTTGGGCTTACCTGAAATGCATCTTCTAGTTGTACAGGAGGAAAATCCAAATCCTACCCTTAAGTAGTTAGTCCCGAGCTCAGAATGGTCGAGAACAAGCACCAAAGAACTCTCCAAGTCAATCATCAGCCTTCATCGAAAACTGGGCATGCGCAGTGGAAAGGGGGCTGGACTAAACTTTGATTGACTCCATCTTTAAGCAAGGAAGCAGGAGACAGCATATTGCCCTCAACAGTCTGGATCCTCATTTTACCTACCTTGGAAGGATGGAAGGCTGAGTCAACCTTGAATCAACTCCTGGCAGTGGGAATTCAGAATTAGCCTACAATACTGCGTTCTAACCATAGCCGTACCACGGCTCCTAAAGATACTTGACTTTATTTTATTTTTAAATTATTTTATGTATTATTTTAATTTATTTTTTAAAAAATGTTTGAAGCACTCTGATCAGCCCTGGTGGCTGATAGGAGGGGCATCAAAGCTGCAAAGTGGTGTTGCAATATTCAGGCAATGCACCTTGCTTTGATGGTTGTAATCTTCTAAGTTTGTGACTCTTGATCAGAGAAAATACAGAAAGATCATTTGAGTCCCGAAGGAGTGGATGGGTCATTGGTGTCTACCCTGAGTGTTTGTTGAATAAGGGAAGTAGTCACAATATTGCTTTGAGAGACTGGAGAGGCGGGGAAAGTCATAGAAGAGAGAAGAAACCTAAACAATCAAGAGACAGGAGGTGCCTTATCTCGTAAACAACAACTTAGCACAGGTGGCAAGAAACCTGTGAAGAAACATGTCAGATCATTCAAAGAAACTCTTCCTTAGTAAACTCATATTCAACTAGGGTTGGAAACTCTTATTTTTTCAGTTTTCAAGGTTGGTATTAAAGATGAGGACCCAGATAGCTTGGGGCGATATGTTGACTCTGTAAACCACTTGGAGAAGGCTGTAAAGCACCGTGAAGCAGTATGTAAGTCTTAGGGCTATTGCTATTGTGGGATTGGAACCAAGATGGCATTTTATGCAAGACGCCAGCAAATTTGGGAGTGGCATTGCCTGTGCCACACAAGGCAGAAGGCAGACCTCTCTCTTCCCCCTTCTCATCAACCATCTATATATATATATATATAAGTGTGTGTGTGTGTGTGTTCCAGCATAACTCTGGAACGCCTCGAACAATTTCAACCAAACTTGGTACACAGAAGACTTACCCTCTGGAAACAAATATTGTGGGGGTAAGAAACCACTAACACCCCTCAGTATGTGTGTGTGCCTTAAAATGACTTGTACTGTAGAGCACAGTGGACTTGCCATGCTAACGGCTTCACAGTACTCCAGTACTCCACAAGGGGGCTCCCTCTCAGACCTCCAAGGAAATGTCAGGTGATTGGCCAAGTGCAATAAAAAAATATGAAAAACCAGCATACACAAGAAACTCCTGAGGAGAGGGATAGAAGACTTGTGACGCTGCACGAGAGACAGTAAAACAGCATCAGTTCCGACTACAAGATTTTCCTGTCTAATACATGATTGAGATAAATAAATACCTGGGCAATGCTGGGTTATCGGCTAGTTAGACATAGACCTCATTCTGTGAGATAAGTAGGGAAGGGCTTGACACACTTATATTGTCCGTATAGAACAATGGAGCATCCATTCTGGAGAACTCGCATTCATTCCAGCAAATATATTGCCCATCTGTCAGCTCATAATTTTCAGATCGTTCCAGCTTTGTTTCCCTACAAACTTCAGAAAAACTCACTCACTGAGTATGTGCAAAACTGCAAACAAGCATTTGGATGCATTTCCTTCTCTTCCCTTTCCATATTTTCCTTGGCAGGTTGACTCGACAATTTGTCGTGTTCCTAATTACTCAGACAATGGCAGCAAGGAAGCAGTTTGTCACAGCCTCGTCTCTGATCACATGTTTCACTGGAAGAAGACCCAAAAGACAGAAGGGGGGAAATTAAAAACAAAAAAAGACAGGTGTATAACTCTATGAGTTATGGAGTGGGGTTGGGAAAACGACTGAGCAGAAGATGTTCCGTCTTGGGGAATTCATGCTAAACCAGTCATTTTCTCTGTTAACGATCACACTGGTAGAGTGAGATAAAAGACTGATCCATGGGGGTGACCACAATTAAGGTTGAATTAAGGTCAAGAGCCCCGGTGGTGCAGTGGTTAGAGTGCAGTACTGCAGGCTACTTCTGCTGGTTGCAATTTGGCAGATCGAACCTCACCAGGCTCAAGGTTGACTCAGCCTTCCATCCTTCCGAGGTGGGCAAAATGAGGACCCAGATGGTTGGGGGCAACGGGCTGATTCTGTAAACCACCTAGAGAGAGAGCTGTAAAGTGGTATATAAGTCTATGTGCTATTACTGTTGCAGTCTAAGTGCTCACTGCCAGGAATTCAATCCTGATGGGGCTCAAGGTTGACTCAGCCTTCCATCCTTCCATGGTCAGTAAAATGAGGAGCCATATTGTTGGAGGCCAATACGCTGACTCTGTAAACCACTTAGGGCCGTAAAGCACTGTAAAGCGGTATATAAGTCTAACTGCTATTGCTATTTAGTTCAAACAAACGGGGTAAAATGTTAAAACCGATTTCGTACTGCAAGTAGGCAACTGATTGGATGCCATGTGGGTAGACCTTGACTTACAACTCACAACTGAGCCCAAGAATTTTCCACTGCTAAGCGAGACAGTTGTTAAACAAGACAGTTTCTCGCCCCATGTTACGATCTTGTCTCTTAAGTGAATCACTGCAGGTTTTCAGTTAGTAACGTGATTGTTAAGTGAATCTGATTCCCCCAATCGGCTTTGCTCCTCAGCAGGTAACCAAAGGGGATCATAAAAACCCAGGACACTAAACCCAATATAAATACATACCGGTTGCCAAGCATCTGAATTTTGATGATGTGACCATGGGGATACTGCAACAGTTGTGAGCGTGAAAAACAGCCACGTCACTTTTTCAGTGCCATTTTAACTAAATACGGTCTCCCTTAATGAATGATTGTGAGTTCGAGGGCTATTTACAAGGGAAATCTATACATGTACAAAACCGAGGCCTTGAGGGAGAAGACTAGAATAAAACTTTCCTTCCTTTACTTTGAGTTTCCGTGTATAAAAAAAAGGGAGCTAAGCACAATGATTGATTCTTTACTCTTTAAGGGCTGTCAGGGAAAGGGGTACGTGGCAGGAATTTCTCAGCCAGTGACCTTGCTCTAGACCGGTTGATTTTTGTGAGGAAAGGAAGGAGGCCAAAAGGGAGAAACCGATCAAAAATGTTGGGAGGCAAAACTTTTATCAACCAACTAGAGTTGTATAAGTCACTGTAAGCTTTGGAAGGTCATGGATTTTTCAATCACGCATCTAGGTTAGAACAAAAAGCAGAAAGGAAAAACTGGATGATGTTCAAGTCGCTTGAGAAGACAAATTGAAAGTTATGGAACAGGGTGTCCAACCTTGGCAATTTTAAGTTGTGGACTTCAACTCACAGAATTCCTCAGACAGTAGTAGGATTCAATTTTTTTTTTTACTACCTATTCTGTGGGTGTGGCTTACTGGGTGTGGTGTAGCTTGTTGGACATGGTTTGTTGGGCACACACACACTCCCCTCGCTGCGAGGCCACTTCTATCGGCCGATTGAAGTAGCTAGTGACTCCATTTGGGGAGCTTCCATCGCCTGAAAGAGACTGCCTAAAGATGAGGGGACACGGGCAGCCACGCCTCGCCTCAAGGGAGCTTTTGTCTGCCGATAGAAGCAGCCTCGCAGCGAGGGGAGTGTGTGTGTGTGTGTGTGTGTGTGTGTGCACTCACCCCGAGGCTGCTTCTACCGGCCGATTGAAGTGGCTGGTGACTGCATTTGGGGAGCTTCCATCGCCCGAAAGAGACTGCGTAAAGACAAGGGGACATGGGCAGCCACGCCTCGCCCCGAAGCGGCTGGGGACTCTGCCTTCAAGGGAGCTTTCATCTGCCGATAGAAGCAGCCTCGTGGCGAGGGGAGCGTGTGTGTGTGTGTGTGTGCTCGCCGCCGAGACCGCTTCTACTTGCCGATCGAAGTGGCTGGTGACTGCATTTGGGGAGCTTCCATCGCCCGAAAGAGACTGCCTAAAGGCGAGGGGACACGGGCAGCCATGCCCCACCCTGAAGCAGCTGGGGACTCTGCCTTTGGGGAGCTTTCGTCGGCCAATAGAAGCGGCCTCGTGGCGAGGTACATGCGTATGGGCCGCTCTAGGTGGGGGAGGAAATTAAGTCACCCCCGAAAAAACGGCCTACCCGTTTTTTCAGGGGTCAAAAAAAAAAAAAAAAAAGGCCCGGCCTTATTTTGTGAGAAACACGGTATATGCTCACAATTTTTCTTTTTCATCTGTAAGCTCGTACCTGTAATGGGTGACATTACTTGATAAAGTGATCAGGATTTTCAGACATGCAACCCATATTCTAGCAGGTCTTAGATTATAATAAGAACTCTCTGGTAAGAAGAAACATGCATTTGTGATTTTATTTTTATTTTGGAAGTATAAACCCTAATGGTTAAATTCTAGATTTAAATCACATAATGGTTAAATTCTAGATTTAAATCACATAATCATTCTCTGTTGCCTTGGAGGCTAGCGTATGAAGATTTGATCCAAGCTGGAAGAAAAAAAAAAAAAACTCTGCTCATATAAACACTTAATCTTTCCAAGAGAAATGAAATGTTAGAATGATTGCTTTTTTTTTTTTTTTTTGGTAGCCCAAAAATTCATCTTCATCCTGACATGTTTATATATATATCCCATTACCATTGTTTACATCCCAGGGTTTTCACTAAAGCAATGAGGATCGATGCAAAAACTAATAATAATAATGAAAAAATTAAGCCAAGATTCAGCAGATGATTTGAACGTAATCAAACTGAATAAGTTTGCTAATTAAAGATACAGATTCGATAATGAAACTAGATCATCAGAGCCAAACCAATCAATTTTCTTCACCTGATTTTCATAATGATTAACAATGCTTTAGAAATACAGAATAGCTATTAGCAATAAACATAGATAGAGTATTGGGGATATTCTTCCCATTAAAAGGGAAGGGGAAGGATCTATTTTTTTTTCTGCTTATGCAGAACTTTGCAAGGATAAAAATATTCCCCACCATTGTTGGACAGAGCTAAAAAAAAGAAAGATCCTATAAACCTCAAAGAACTGCAGCTGGTCAATGGCACCCATCCTTAGCTAGAGGAATGAGTAATCTGACCAGGGATGGGCTTCAAAAATTTTAGCAATGGGTTCTCCGCCCAGTTGCTGTGTGGGTGTGGCAATGGTGGGCGTGACCTAGTCAGCCTCCTGCACCATGGTGAGGGGGGGGGCATTTTTGCCCTCCCCGGACTCTGGAGGCTTTCTGGGAGGGCGAAAATGGCCTCCCTGGGCTCCAGAGGCTCTCTGGAAGCCAGAATGAGGCCCATTTCTAGCCATCCTGAACTTCCAGGAGGCCTGTTTTTCAACCTCCCCGAGCCTCCATGGGCACCCTGCACTTAATGCATCCAAAACGGGTGCGTGGGGACTACTGGAAGTAGAGGAGAGGGGGGGGGGCTGGGCTGGGCCAGCCAGGAGTGGGATTCGGGGGTTCTTCGAACTGCACAAAATCTTAGCTAGGGGTTCTCCTAAACCCCTGCAAACCCCCAGTAGCCCATCCCTGAATCTGACTCTTCTTAGCATCTTCTTCTTTCCTTAAAAGGCAGAACGATCCTCTATGGAGAAGCTCACATCGTGAACCACACGAATTTCAAAACATCCCTAAGTCTTGAGCGCAAGGTGTGAATTTGAACAGGTCCCTTGGGATTTCAGAACCCTTTGGCCTCTGTCTGTGGGCAGACCAAGCATTACTCCATTGCCGGCTAGAAGGTCAGGACAAGCGACACAAAGGTGACCCCAAACAATGAAGACGATTGTTTACAGCTCACAACTTTGTTCTTGTGCTGTCAACTGTCTCTCTTTCCAACCTTTTTTTCTCCTCTCCACCTCTACTCCTTTCCTGAGCTCTAGCCTTTGAGTTTTTTAAGCTTGAGGGCAAACTCGGTGTCTTGTTATATGTACAGAGACAGACAGTAGCTTGTGTGGTGAATGTTAATTGCCCTGAGGACAGCTCTCCCACTCCTACTACAAAAACCATGAAAAACCCACAAATATTAAGAAGGAATAAAATCAAGCCTGAGTGCTGAACAAGAGGCAAAGAGAAAGCCATTCAAAGGACCAGAGTAAATGGCCTGGTGAACATTAAAAAGGGCCTTTTTCCCATTCTCACACACAATTACATCCCACCTAAAGAAGAGTTGCTGGACCTTTCACAATATTTTTGAAAGCTGAGGTAAACCCAAATGCTTGGTAAGCAGGAAAGTGGAAGGGAAGTAATTTCAATAAATAATAGGCCAGAGTGGAAAGATGATATTTTATTTACAAGTAGAACTGTGACAAAAGCAGTTCAGGGCCAAATAGCCCTTAGCCTTTGTAGGGATATTCAATTATTTTAGCAGATAGGCTGTTTCTAACAATATTTGGTGGAAAGGCGCGACAGAAGACTGTTTCCTGCCTGCTGTCTCGTTTCTTGTTTTTACACGCTGTAATAATATAAATTATTTTAAAAGGTAGGACATGTTGGCTTGCAAAACCAGACAAGGTGGTTTTTGCAAGCCAAGGTGGCTTTTTAACGCATACATGCACAGATATGCATATACAGCTTTGCTTCTGAGTGAACACAGCCCATAATGTTCCTTTCTGGTTGCAAAAAAAAAACACCAACAACACCAATTTTCTTTCTTTCTTTTTTCCTTGTGTGTCGTTGTGTGCATGTGTAATAATTTGCACAAAAATCAAAATCTGAGAGGAATTACTTTTTACTTTTCCCACAATCCCAATCTTCCTGAGATCACCAAGAAAAGTGTGCTACAAATATTCCAATCCATCGTAAGGAGATTGAGGAGGTCAAATATTTTCCATCACACCAAGAGTTAAATATCTTTGTCATGTTCATTGATGCCTCCATCTTAGGTACTTGTTGGATATACGTCCTTGATTGATTGATTGATTGATTGATTGACAGATTATATGCCATCTGGTGGTTAAGAGGATGTAAAAAAGAGGTTGAGACTCTAGAAAGAGTGCAGAGAAGAGCAACAAAGATGATTAGGGGACTGGAGGCAGAAACCTATGAAGAATGGTTGCAGGAACTGGGTATGTCTAGTTTGATGAAAAGAAGGATAAAGGGTGACATGATAGCAGTCTTCCAGTATCTGAGGGCCTGCCACAAAGAAGAGGGAGTCCAGCTATTCTCCAAAGCACCTGAAGGCAGGACAAGAAGCAATGAGTGGAAACTAATCAAGGAGAGAAGCAACTTAGAACAATTAATCAGTGGAACAACTTGCCTCCAGAAGTTGTGAATGCTCCAACACTGGAAGTTTTAAAAACGATGTTGGATAACCATTTGTCTGAAGTGGTGTAGGGTTTCCTGCCTAGGCAGGAGGTTGGACTAGAAGACTTCCAAGGTCCCTTCCAACTCTTCTATTCTATTCTATTCTATTCTATTCTATTCTATTCTATTCTATGGTTATTTTCAACTCTTAGCACTATGAACTTTCATCACAGATCATAGAGTTTGAGATGATAGAATCATAGTTCATAGAATCACAGATTTTCTCCATGATTATGTACTCCTAAGCTGTTCTTTCAAATCTTTCAACAATAATTTCAATTTCTGGTTGTCTTTTTCTGCTCTTCCCTACATCAGTCTTCTCCAGAGAGGTAGGTCTGTGCTTCAGGGGTCTTAGTGTCTCAAGTATGTAGAATAATTTTAGCCTGGACATTTAGCCTTGAGTCAGAACTCTGAGCTAACTGATTTGATGATCCGCTTGTTTGTTCCTATACATACCCACATGCACATAAATATACATATAGAGCGAGAGACGTGTGTTCATAGGCTTCCTAGCTGTGCATAATATTATACAGTTCCCACCTTTTTCTTCCAACAAATTGAAGATGGCACAGAACTTCACTTTATCAGGGGACCTTGATGGTCTCTGAGCTTGGTTGTTTTTGTGCAGACACTTCATCATCACCTAAACTAGGTAACATAATCAATTCTATTCTCGTTTCTTGGCATTTCACTTTATCTTCATAACTGCATGGCAAATTATTCTGAAGGAAGAGTAAAGGATCTGGAGATGTTTTTAAAGTCTTTCCCAATGAGAGCACCTTCAGTTGTTTGGCCATAAAATTCCCATCAACCATGACTGTTGGTGTTAACAGTCTCACTCAGTCATCTAACAAAGAAAGGCTCCTGGCCATTTGTTTTGCCAAGAGAATACTTTACTGAAGCTTAAATGGTTCCAGAAGTAGTGTCAGCTGAATCTGACAACACAACACAAAGGAAAGTTCCCTTTCCACTCCAGCCATTCCCGGGTTACCTGTAAATGTCCAACCAGGTGCTTGTATATTGTTCAGGAAACAGGTACTCAGTTCCCAATTCTCCTTCTTTAGTGAAGGCTGCTCCAACCACAAAAAAATGCTTCCTATTCTGATCGTATCCGGAAAAAAAGCAGCACCTGTAAAATGTCTTCCTATCTTCCAAGTCTTGAAGATTTGGAAACCTACCAGAGAAAAAGCTTGCACATTAATAATGCAAGCAAGCTGATGCCAGCTCTTGTGGGTATTCCCTGAATAATCTATCAACCTTATTGGCTCTGTGTTCCTCTGCTTTATGAGTTCAAGGATGTTTTTATGATGCCTTTTGCAAACTGGAGGGACATTGTTGTTACTACTTTTAGAGGGCATAGCAATAGCAAAAGCACTTAGATTTATATACTGCTTCTCGGTGCTTTACAGCCCTCTCTAAGTGGTTTCAGCACATTGCCCCCAACAATCTGGGTCCTCATTTTACTGACCTCGGAAGGACGGAAGGCTGAATCAATCTTGAGAGGAGAGATTTCAGTGAGAATCGAACTTCTGGCAGCTGGCAGTCAGCAGAATTAGGCTGCAATATTGCATTCTAATCACTGTGTCACCAGGTTGAAATTCAGGATGAATGTTTTCAAAAAATGGTAAGATTTGGAGAATACCCATAGAATAAGGGTATTCTGCTACTCCTTAGAGGAAAAGCTGCTTTTAGAAAGCAGCAATGATACGTGCGTGCAACAACACAGGCATGTTTGTATGTGGGTCTGTGTGCATGTTTGACACTCCAGTGCTTCCTTTAGGAAGAGCTGGCTCATTTGTTTCATTTCTCGAAGCTGAATCCTTAGCTTGGCTACGGTGAACTAACTGAAAAGGACAGTTATTTTATGTTTTTTAAACCCTCTCACCTCATTCACGTTAGAGAAAATTGTTGCTTTGAATAGTCTATTGACAGCCTTAAGAAAATACCATGGAGGCGAAGTAATTTGCTTCCCTCTTGGTGGGGGCGCAGCTGTTGGACGGGAGAGAGAAAATCATCAGAAGATGCAGCCGCATCGCTTTTGATCATAGATCACAGGAGCATCACAGGAGCTGTGGTCAGGGCTAACTAACTGCAGCTAGTGGTAGCTCCGTGTGCTTTGAATGAGTTTGCTCAATACGGTGAACGTGGTTACGAAATTAACCCATTTTTCTGGACTTATGCAACATCCCGGATTTTAAATAAAGCAAAGAAGTAAGGGTCATGCCATGTGCTTGCCACAAAAGACCCAGCTGAGGTTCAATCTAACCTGAAGTTCGTTCGCCTTCAGAACTTGTGGGTGTTCCATCACTGGAGGCTTTCAACAAGAGACCAGACCACTGTTCATCTGAAATGGAATAGGGTCTCCCATTTGACCAGGGGGTTGGACTAGAAAACTTCTAAGGTCTCTTCCGACTCTATTATTCTATGCTCTTTGCAATAGCAACAGAACTTAGACTTATATACCACTTTACAGTGCTTCACAGCCCTCTCTAAGTGGTTTACAGAGTCAACCTCTTGCCCCCAATAATCTGGGTCCTCATTTTACCTCATTTTACAGCTTCTATCCCAAGGTAGCAACTCTATTGAATTCTACTGCATAGTGCAATATTAATGCAATATCAGGGGTTTTCAATTCAATGTATAGAATGCGAAGGATGTATATTTGTGTTTATTTTCATAGTCATAATGTACACTGAAGATGGTATTTAATTTTGCTGTATGAGGTGCAATGACAATAAAGTAAACTAAAACTTGGAAGGATGGATGGCTGAATCAACCTTGAGCCTGGTGAGGCTTGCATTGCCAAATTGCAGGTAGCCGGCAGGCAGCAGAAGTAGCCTGCAGTACTGCACTCCAACCACTGAGCCACCGTAGCTCATAGTAGAAACCTCCCAATGATCCACAGCTAAAGGAAATACAGATCGATGTCAAATTATGACCACAATTGAGGTTCAGATTATGGGGAGAAGCGGATGTCAGAATTGCAGCCAAGCCAGTAACCACTTTGTTAAGCATATTATTTGGATCCAATATTTGCTTCTCTCACTGTGCCAGATCAGCTTCTTGTTCATCTAGTTGGGGCACTGGAATCTCTCCAAATCCAGTTTGAATTATAAACTCGATATGACATAAAAAATGGACGCCATTTGGCTGATTGATCCATTTCAATCACCAAACGAACTTCATTGAAATAAAGGTGTCATTGTGCTTGTTATCGTGATCCACACTCATCAACTTCACCCACAGTGCCACACTAGCAGGAGCATAGTAGACCTTCATGGCTGGTTTACAGCTGGGATTGCATAACCTGGTTACCATTGATTAACTCAATCACGGTTTCTGTGTTGACCGCATTGCCTGGTTTCATAAGACACACTGAACTGAAAGGCACATGAGGTGGATTTTGTAACTGGTTAATTAAACCTAGTTACTTTGTATTTTAAATAATTACTTTGTATTTTAATTTGACTTATTTTCTCTTTTAAAACGATGTTGAGGTTCATTGCAGAATGGAATGTAGGAAAACTTTTATCCTACCGATTGTATGAATTGATTAGACAGCTTTTAACATTCCTAAATTGGAAAGATAATTTACAGAAGAATGGCTGGAGACTATCTCCTGAGAAGAAAAAGTTTCTTAGTGTCAACTGATATCTGGTTATCTAACTTCAAACAAATAAGCTTTGTAGTTGATTTATAGTGCAAGGAAGGATTATGCTTATCTTGACCAACCAACTTTCCACTTTCATTTGTAAGGTGGGTCGTAACCTTTTCATAGGGAGATCCCACTTTAACAGGGTACCCCAATAAATTGCTTTTAACTGCTCTTCCAACTCAGTTGCTTATTGGGTAGATAAATCGAGACAGTAGCTAAGACTACATTGGGCTATCAGAACCATAAATGAAACACATGATCTGGGTTTCCAAAACCTGTTAAGGCTACAGTTGACCTGCTTTGTGGTTATGGGTGCTGTAGAAACAAAGCCCACATTTACCAGCATCTTTTAGCATGGCTATTCTAGTAGTTTCATTCAGGTTTGGGGTTTTGGTGTCTTTGAACATCAAGAAATTTTGTCTATTCTACCCAACGTGTCCATGAGATCAAGAGTTTAGAATTGAGGGTGGGAACATGATTCAGCACAATGTTATTAAAGCCTAAAATTATCATTCCTCTTCCTTATTCTTGCAACCTTTTCAACAGCTTTGCAGTTTTCACACAGCTGCCAACAAAATGTCAAAGGCTTCGCAGGCTCTCAACCTGGAGAGTCAGACAGCAGGAAACGGGATACCGAGAGGGTTTACTTTTTGTAGCCGTGTTGGTCTTGATGAATAAAATATAGTGTACATTTGTGTACGTGTGGTGCTTTTTTCTTCTTCTTTTAAGACCATATATGGGCTTTTCACACTGTCCAGTTCATGAACAATACTGAATTCCTAAGCACCTGTTCCTTAGCAGAGTAAAAATGCAGACAGTCTGAAATTATTCCCAGGAGGGTAAAAATGAGTCAAGATGACAAAATAATAGCATTTAGACTTATACAGTGATGGGATTTTAAAATTTTTTTTACTACCGGTTCTGTGGGTGTGGCTTGGTGGGCGTGGCTTGGTGGGCATGGCAGGAGAAGGATACTGAAAAATCTCCATTTCCTCAACACTCCTGGGGTAAGGTTACTGCAAAATCCCATTCCCTCCCCACCCCACTAACCTGCTTTCCAGCTCTGTTCTCCTGTGCAGGGCAACAAAAGAAGACCCAGCCTAACACCTGGGACTCAGGAGGCAGAGAATCAGGGGTGGGATTCTACCAGTTCGCACCTATTCTCTAGAACCAGTTGTTAACATTCTAAGCAGTTTGGAGAACCGGTTGTTAGAAGAAATTCCTGGCCTAATCCTGTAAGGAAGGCAGGAAGGAGACATTCTGGTGTTGCTTACAGAAACTGCCTCTCCACTAACCCTTATTACATTCTTGGCAGGACTAGACTTCCTGTCTCAGGAATGTCACAGGAGTTTTTCCCCCTCCTTTGCTGGTACTTTGGTTGTGTGGAATGACCATTCAAAGTTACAATGGCACTGAAAAAAGTGACTTATGACCATTTTTCACACTTACGACTGTTGCAGCATCTCCACAGTCATGAGAAGCCAGGAGAGGAGATGCGTGCCTCGATGTGAGTGATATTGAGTTTGCCACACCAAGCCAATAACATGACCACCAAGCCATGTCCACCCAGTCACATGACCACCAAGCCACGCCTACCACCTAAGCCATGCCCACATAACTGGTTGTTAAAAATTTGAATCCCACCCCTGCAGAGAATAGATGGGTGCGGGGCCAGTCAGAGGTGGTATTGGCTGCTTCTCCGAACTACTCAAAATTTTTGCTACTGGTTCTCCAGAACTGGTCAGAGCCTGCTGAATACCACCTGTGGACTAATATGACACTTCATAGTGCTTTACAGTGCTCTTTTAAGTGGTTTACAGAGTCAGCGTATCTGAGTCCTCATTTTACTGACTTCAAAAGGATTAATTAACCTTGAGCCGGTCAGGATTGAACTCCAGAGTGTGGGCAGAGTTTGTCTGCAATAGAGTTTTACAATTTTTTCTGGGTGGTTTACAAGATCAGCATATTACCCTCAACAATCTGGGTCCTCATTTTACCATCCTCAGAAGGATAGAAGGCTAAGTCAACCTTGAGCCGGTCAGGATTGAACTTCTGGCTGTGGACAGTGAGTTAGCCTGCAATACTTCATGCTCTGTCCTTACAGCAACAATCAATTTATGGATCTTGTAGATGAGAGAAAGAGATTTCCAATACTGAGTTATAGAAATAGTTTACAAAGACTTGGTGCCTTTTTAAAAAATTGTAATAGATTCACTGTTACATAATATATAAACAATCTGCAAAATGCAACTGTGAGAGAATTTATTCACGATTTAGCATCTTTGTTTGTAGGGGTTTGAATACAAAGCACAGCACAATATCCAGAATCCTAAAAATAAGTATGCTAAATCTTAAATAAATCCTTTCTCCTTGCATTTTACAGATTGTTTATGTGTTACAGGAAATGGGAATTATGAAAACTTCACAGGGACTTTATAGACAACCCTATATGTGTCACGTATCCTTCCTAATGTATCTTTTTCTTTATTATCTTTTTGTTCTGTTGCCACACTGAAACACTTAGGGATTAGAAATGCTTTAAATCCCATGGATGCAAGATACAGGATAGGACAGAGACAAGGTTAACATAAGAACATAGGAACGAACAGATTTCCACTAGAAATTAACTTTATCACACCAATATTAACCTACTCTAGCCTGCAAACATTTCTAACTCTGTCTCTTTTACAAGGACTAGGACTCTGAATCTTTCTCAGTCCTGTCCTTCTTCTTGCACCTCCAAAATCTTTATCCTCTAATTTGCTCCTCTTATTGGAATAAACCCTAGGAGGAGGTTCCAATAGTGCCTGATGCCATCCTTCGATTGGTCATTCCCTAATTCAGTAATCACATGTGGTTCCACTTTAGTTTAGCATCATCATTCAGGACTTCATGATATGCCTAAGCTTTGAAAGACACAACATGATTGAGATATCTTGTCACAATTAGATGAAAGACTGTCTTGAAACAGCTTCTGCTGTCCATAGTTCTTCTCCTTGAAGAAGGAGCAAAGATATGCAATCTGGTGAGAGCAATCTTATCTGTCAGGTGCCTAATTGGGACCATACATTCAGACACAGTTCAGAAGTTTTATTACTCATGCCTATATATAAAAATCTAGTCAAGTAACATTCAATACTAAATTGGCACCAGGTAAGGGTCCAAGGAATCCAAGAGGGGTTGGACTTGGGATATTTGTGGAAACATTATGATTCTAAGCTGATGACGTGCTTAACTCCTCCCCCAGCTCTGCCTGATCTACCATACCAGATGGACCATGAGATCTCCAGCAAATTGTGGGAGGTTTTTTTTTTTTTTTGCAAGATACCAGACACTTAGCATTCACATGGATCACATGTTTTGACTTGGAGCTGCCTAGAGTTGGTTAGAAGATGGGAGGCTACATAAATATTTTAAATCAACAAATGGGTTCATGTTCTACAGTGGAATGACCATGGATTGGAGAATGTTCCCCATTACCAGCTAGGTTTTAAGAAAGGCAGTTACAGCAGAAAATGGATGGCAAGATCAAGGAAGCTGGATGAATCAGACATCTTGCCTATGGAATTTCTAAATGTGGTGGCATATTGCATAATCGAAGATAAACCACAGGACCATAAAGTAGATAGACTCGGGTAAGGTCTGACTTTTGGTATGGGCTTAAGAAGCTATTCCACCTACTTGCAAGGTCAACTACATTCTTCCCAAATAAATACCTTCCAAATGTTTTGGACTAAATTTCCAAAAGTCATAGACATCACCGCTGATGGCCATAGCCTCAACAGGTACCCGAATGGAAATAGCTAATGTATCTGAGCTTTGAGCAGTCCAGGTTTGAGAGCATGGGAACAAATTGCAGAGAAGGGAAATTACCTTGAGTGCTGAAATGGCAGGAAAAGAATCTATAAATAAACCTGTTGGAGAAATTAGAGTAATGGAAAGATGTGTCACAGAAAAAAGCAACACCCAGTTGTAGCACAGTTTCTGATATATCCAACCCTGGAGGAAACTGGAAAAAAAAGAAAAAGAAGATTGAAAGATGTTCTGAAGGAGACAAAAAAAAAAAAGAAAAGAAAACCTTGTTCCAAATGGCAGATTCCCCCCCACCTGAAATGGCAGTGGAAACATCTTGTATGGAGCTCTGAATTCCAATTCAAGGTACTTTCATGTTTGGTTTCCAGTTCTGTATCGCTTACCTTACTTCTAGGTCTTTTGTGAACAGAAGTTGTGGGAATCTTAGATGAGATAGTTGACTTCTTGTATATTGCCATCTTCTTTTATTCATTGATAATTCTATTCCAAAATATTCTGAAACCCCATAGCTACTTCTGGTTGTGAAAGTTGGACCTTAAGGAAAGCAGGAAGAAAAGGCAGGAAGAAAATCGACCCATTTGAGCTGTGATGCTGGAAAGGGCTCCTGCATATTCTTTGGACAGCAAAGTTGACCATGGTACTGGAGTGCATAACACCAGACTTGTCAGTAGAAGACAAAAACATGAAATTGTGTCTCACTTCTTTTGGCCATGTCACGCAAGGGAATTCAATCGGAAAAGTGATAATGTTTGGAAGAATTAGCAATAAAAGGAAATCAGGTCAACAAAGAACACAATGGCTGGACACTGTTAAAGTTGATATCAGCCAGAGCATAGAACAACTCAAAGAAATAGTGAAAGATCAGTGTCAACTCTGAAGCAAACTGAATAATGTGCACATTGAAAGCAGAACTCCAAGGCAGGTAGATTCCTCAAAGAACATGTTTATTGGATACATCATATCGGTACAGCCGGTGAAAACCAACTCCAAAAGTTTCCATGGTTTTCCCCTAATTAAAAGAGTAAGAATCCCCCCTCCCAGGTGTCACCAGCCACATTGTCCAATGAATATATCTGCCTGTTATGATAACCTTGGTTCCCATAGGAAAATGTTTTGTTTTGACTACTTTCCCCCATCCTTTCTACCTCTCAGGCTTCGTGGCAGCTATGAAGCAACACAAGATGGCTTCAGCCAGGCTTGCTTCAGAATTGACAGTCAGAAGTTATGGAGAGACTTGGCCCGGAGAATCTCCAATAGTCAGTCTCAACTAAATGGATAACATTATTCCAAAGTAAGCTATTCCCATTCTGCTCTCTGTTTTTGTTTTTTTAAACAAACAATTTTGAATGACAACTGCAGAAGAAGAAGAAAACTCTTAAGGGCCCTGTTTTCACCTTGCATATGAAGTAAACTGTTAAAGCAAATCCATTTCTTCACTGGGCATGATGTGCTTGCTAAAAACTTCTCCAGTTTCAGCATTCTCTTTATGCAAAAGGAGTGGAAGAAGAAAAAAAACAGCACAGAGGAAAAATACAAGTGATTGTTACTGCTGCTTACTATTCATAGCAAGAATTCTGAATAGCTTTATGAATAACGTAAATTGATGTTCTTGTCAGCAGCAACAATATTTACGGAACATACTCTTACATTAAAAAAGGGAAATTGGAAGAAAAGAGGGGATGCTGTTGAAATGGGTGTAAAAACAAGCCAATTCCTTGAGCGATGTTGAAGGGAATCATCTAATTCTCTTGTTTTTGAGGTAGGAGTATGTGGGGAGAGGTGTCTGTTTTATTGCTTTGCTCAGCTCATCATATATAAATGACTGAGACCAGTAGAGTGTTCTTCCCTGAATGGGCTGTTGTGTTTTCCAAAGTGGATATTGTGTGTCTCTTTTAGAAATTGAAAGGAGATTTTTAGTAGGGGTGAAGGATGAAGAACCAGCCTGTAATGGTGACTCAAAGAACACCTCTGGGGTAGCTTAGGGGCAAAGTTCAGAGAGGATAAGGGTTTGCTGCAGTGGTGGGATTCAGCCGGTATGCACCGGTTCAGGCGAACCGGTAATTCCAGCGATCAGTTGGCCTCGCCCACCTGCCCCTGCCCTAGCCTATCCTTATTGCCTTCTTTTGAAGCCCAGCCGATTCGCATGGCACAGTGGATTGCCATGGCTCAGCCGTTTCACTCACTGGGGCTGCAGCAGAAGGTAACTTTTAGCTGAAAATGGTTGTTTTTAAAACGCTGCACACGCAAAGCGCGCCGCGGTCACCGAACCGGTTGTTACACTGGTTAAATCCCACCACTGGTCTGCTGGTGAAGAAATGCTAACCATTTTATTTTTGGAAAGGGAGAGGGAGAGGCGCTGAATCCTGAAAGGACAGACTCTACCTGCAATTAAGGTAGATTTGTTCTTTTGCTTGGCAAGGAGTCTCATAGAATGTCACTGGTCTATTCTCTTCTCTCTCTGGGTACAGGGCTGGGAGGCCTGACATCATCCACCTCTGATAGCTCCAGTTGTTCAGCTGGTGCCTGCTTTGATCAACCTCTTGGGACTCTTGGCTTTGTATCTCCTTGGCTGACATTCCACAGGTTCAGCTGGAGCAGCTTCTCCAGAATCAGATTCAGATTCTCAATCCTGGATCGTGCTAGAGCAGGTGTTCCGACCCAGGCTTCCCCAACAGCACGAAGCAGACGCCTCATCCCAATAAACTCCTTTTATTGAGATTACAGTGAATTCCTCTCCAGCAAAGTCCCGGCCAACAGTCTTTCAAGATACTTCCCAATTTTATCAGGCCTGGAGAGCTGCCAGGCCGATATCTTTCAGATATTGCCACGCTGTAGCAAATGACGTTTGGAAAGAATGCAGCAACAGATCTTCACCCAAATGAACGAATTGTTTCCTGCAAAACCCCACTCCCCTTTCACTCCTCTTTTATTCCCTATGGGAGGGGCCATTCACCATCCACCTGTGGCTTCACTCCCAAGTTGACCCTTGTTCCTTAGCTGTTCTCTTCTTATGGCAGTTCTGTGCATGCACACACCTGGAACAGGCTCCAGCTATTCTTCTGCCTCACTAATATCCGACTCTGAAGGCAGCTGATAACTGTCAGACAGTCCTGGCCCCATCTCTGCTTCTGACATAGAGCCCTCGTCAGAGCCTTCCCCAGACTCCAGGACTGGCCCATGTTCCTCCCCAACCTCCTCACTGTCCAAATCTATGGCCAGCTCTGCTGGCTGCTGGTGGACCACAACAGCAGTGCTGTCAAACTCCCAGCCCACAGGCTGGATGGGGCGTGCGCTGGCCATGCCCACGCCCGGTTTAGCAAAGGGAGGAAAAGTCCCAATACATTACATGACACCACCGTGACGATGTGAGTTTGACACCCCTGTGATAGAAGGTTCGGACCATCAGTTTGTTGTCAGTGTATGTCAACCTATATATTTTGTGGGTGTGGTTGCCAACTCAAATGGTGAGGGGAGGAAAAATTATGTTTGGGAGCTTTGGGGAATCAAGCTGTTTGATGTCCCAGGATGGCATTTATCCCAATTTGGTGGTGGTGGAAACCTAAAACCACCTTTATAAAATCTAATTCCTTCACTAGCTACCCCGATGAGTGAGTTCTGTTTCTTTTGTGTCGAAACTTAGTGCCTTGCTGGGATGTCATGTTGAGATGAAAATTAGAAAATAAGTACATAGGTTGGCTCCATCCTGCCATTATCCCCTCGCCTCCCTTTTTCTCCTTGCCTTGGAAATATCCCAAACCCCATTTTTTAAAAAAAAATGTTTTTCAAGTTGTGTCAAAGCAAAAAATCCTTCTTGCAAAGATGATATCCATATAAAATGACCTTAAGACAATGTCCAAGATATTTTATTTTATCACTCTGTGGGATTGAGAGGAGGAAAGGAAAAATACTTCTTTTAAAAGGATCTTCTCTCCTCTTTTCCATTCTCTTTAGCAAAGACCAGATTCCCCCATTCATTTTTCTTTGGTTTTCAACTACAGTTGCGATCTCATTTGGGTCCCTGTGGATGGTTTTGAGCAAAATATTTTAGCTGAAACATGTTCCCCAAACCAATTAAAATGCATTAAATTAGTACCTGCAGGGGGAACAAATTAAATACAAGCTAGAATAATTCCATTCTCACCCTTTTTCCTTTGTATCACAACAACACAAATGTTCTGTGTTCTCCTAATATCTGAAAATGCAGCTTAATCCAGTGGGAAGAAAACTGGTAGATGTGTTTGTATGTGTGTGTTTGTATATAGATTTAATATGTGTTTTCCTTAACTTCTTATATGAACATGTGAAAAGGATCCAACATGCATCATACTTGTTTGGCTCTATGTTACCTATCACTGATGACTGTATCTTTTCTTTTATGTATACTGAGAGTATTTACACCAAGACAAATTCCTTGCGTGTCCAATCACACTTGGCCAATAAAAGAATTCTGTTCTATTCTATTCTATTCTATTCTATTCTATTCTATTCTATTCTATTCTATTCTATTCTATTCTATTCTATTCCATTCCATTCCATTCCATTCCATTCCTCTCTTCTCTTCTCTTCTCTTCTCTTCTCTTCTCTTCTCTTCTCTTCTCTTCTCTTCTCTTCTCTTCTTCATTCCAATGTTCTATTCTATTCTATTCTATTCTATTCTATTCTATTCTATTCTATTCTATTCTATTCTATTCTATTCTATTCTATTCTATTCCATTCCATTCCATTCCATTCCATTCCATTCCATTCCATTCCATTCCAAGACCTTTGTGAAAACCTGGAGCTTCTCCATGAGGTTATAGGGGCCCTTAGTGCTCTCTGAGCTTGATTGTTTTCTTACAGATATTTCATTACTCAAACTAGGTAACATCATCAGTTACATCGTCATGATTGTGATCGTCATCTATCATTGATAATGTTACCTAGTTGGGTCATGAAAGGTCTGCAAGAAAACAACCAAACTCAAAAAGCACCAAGGACCTCTCATTTCAACCCCGAGCTACAAATATTCTCCTTTATTGTTTATAGGGGCATTTGATAAGCAGGAAGAGGAGTTCATCAATCATTAATCCATGGGAAGAGAAAGACAGAAGTACAACAGGCAAACAAAAAATGTTATTAAAAATGGAAGAACGAACATCTACTAGTCATGGAACATCCATGTAATCCTTTCATCTCGCTCTGTCAATCAGTACACAGCTTCGGCCAATACTATTGGGATATTTGGGTGGTGAGGAAGACGGATCTAAGATACATTGGTAAAACAAGGAGAGAAACTACTTGCAGTTGGTTTTATGTTTTCTTCCTTCTTTGCTAATATAACCCAGAGAGTTTATAACTGAACAGCACATTATTCATTATTTCATTCTGTTGTAGGCTGACAATAAATCATAGGGTTTGGTTTTTTTTTCCCCATTATGTGTAGGAAATATTTTCTTGGATGGAGCAGTTTCCAATTATGTGAAACGCTCCTCGATGATACAGAACATGATTAGGTCTGATCATTTCACCCTTCATTTGTGATGATCAACCCCAAGACAGTAAGTAGAGGTGGCTCATTTTTAGAGGAGGAAGACATATATTGTGGCTTAACATAGGTTTGCCAGGACAAGCCAAGGAAAGAGACAATGTTCCGATTCATTTTATTTTTTTGCTCTAATTAGAAATGTTCACCCCATGGGCAGATGGAAGAGAAGAGAATCTGCAGGGGCCTTTTTTTATGGTTGGGTTTAATTTTTTTTCTTCAAATGGTAATGTAATTAACGAGCTCCTTCCTGTTAAAAGGAACTCATTATAGCTACATTTAGGGGATTGATTGATCCATAGGCATGACGCTATTTTATAAATGAAGGCACATCACCGCAATTGTCCTCTTCCCCTCCCCCACCCCACCTGGGAGATGGAGGGTGGGAAGAATATAAGATTTTAAAATAAATATTAAAGACGTGTAATTACCAGCTGTACAGTATCAGTTTTGCAGTTAATCCATCCATTAATTAGCAAGAAAGATTCCTTGGCAAAATTGTTTTAAAGCATGTTTGGAGCAGAGCAATATTTCTACTGTATGTTTTCCAACTTGGTGTCTTCCAGATATGTTAAGACTGCAACACTCAGAATTTCTTAGCAAGAAAGACAGATTTTGGCACAACCTTAAGTGAAAAGTGGAATATGCTCCTGTTTAAGGGCAAGCACTTAATTTGCACCACATTTTAAAGCAGAGCTATTCTAACTTCATATCATATGGATGTAATCATGTGTATCTGCATATTCAGGTAGTCCTCAACTTACAAGCATAAAACAGCCTGCCCATACATCCTTACGTTGTAAAGCAGGTCATCATGTGACTGACTCGATTTGAGAACCCATTGTTGCAGCAATCGTTAAGCGAACCCATAGCTTGCTATGGGGTGTTTCTGTTGAAAATCGAACATTTTCAGCAAAAACGTCATAAACCCATGTGTATCAACCCTGAAGCTGGCCTGACCGAGGTCATTTTCTGGGCTTCAGTGTTGCCACACTGGAGCAGAAGGATAGGGAGGGAGGGATAGAGATAGCTGGGGTTTGTAGCCAAAACAAAATACTTTCTCCTGAGAACCAAGGACATCTCCACAGGTGGTCGGAGAGAGGAGGAGTGAAGTTACCAGGCAAATGGGTGGGACCTTGATTGGACCATGTGACTGATTGTTTGGGGAAGGGTTAGGGTTAAACTTTTACTTTTAATTAGGTGAAAACCATGGGAACATTCAGAGTCGGTTTTCACCAGCCTGTGCTAGTATGATATATCCAATAAAACTGTTCTTTGAGGAATTTATCTTCCTCGGAGTTCTGTTTGCTATGGGTGTTTTACTTGGAACCCTGATATTGCAGTCACATGACCATGGGATGCTGAAAACCACTTAATATGGTCTCATGTCCACCAAGCCAAGTGTCAGAACTTCAGAACTGGGTTGTAAGTACCTTTTGGGGGGGGGGGGGGGTTCCCTCATAACACTCTACGGTCACTAGGAAACAGTTGTAAGTTGAGGACTACAGCTAATGATGTATTCTGTATAATATCAGGCCCAAAAGATCAGGTCCATATCTGAAGGTCAAATTAATCTGATTTATTGCTACTCGTGATAATGCACAGGGATTTATTCAATTAATAGTTAATATCTGGTTGGAGTTAGAGAAGTGTCAACAGAATTCAAGGATGTTTGGACTTAGTCTGCTTGTGACTACATCGGGATTCTAGGCTGATCTGTCTTTTGACTCCACCCCCAGTTCTTTCACTCTTTCTCCTACAAGTGTTTAATTAATTTTACACTTCCCAAAAACAACAGTTCTATGTTTCTGTCTATGTAACATACAATAACATTTCAGAGGAAATAACTGTCAGAGCATTGTTTGCAATACATATGTTGTTCTATGTCTCCCCTAAATTTTTGGATTTCCAGGAGCTACAATGAAAGCAGAACAAACATCTTCAGAAGACATTCCCAAGAAAGAAATTGTGATATCCCCTTTCAAAATAGTACAACAAAGTTAAAAGTTTCTTTTCTATTCCTCATCCTACTTCTCAAATCTTGATTTTTGTTTTCTTTCACATTTATGAGCTATGAAAATATTTTCCAGTCTTTTTTGTAACTTAATGAAGATAAGTGTTTATTGCATTAATTTTGCTCCCATATCTTGCCTCAGTCTCAAGCTGTGGAAACAACAGCTTCTGCAAATTATTGTTATTTTTGTTAGAGGTGATTGATTTATTTTTAATTGCTTCTTCGGGTCTGTAGGCAGTTTGCCAGTACACATGCCTTAATTGAATTTATTAGTTAAGGTTACAAATGGAGCTAATGCCTTACTTTTATTTTCTTGCTCAGAAAAGTTACAGGTGATTGCTCTGATTAAAACTTTGGCCAATAAGACATAAAATTAAATTAAAAAATGGGACAATTCTAGACTTCTAAACTCCAGGCTCCTGGGGAAAACTTGTGCAAAGAAAGAGGTGGGTTTTGTGCTGTAAAAATGTTTGTTTTTTATTTCAGTATGCTGAGGTGTTTTGTTTTTTTAAGATCTTCTATTGGTATTGCTTTTGAGCTTCTGTGATTGCAAGAGAGAACAAATAAGACCAGATCTCAGCATTTTATGTCCCTCTGGGCCACATCCAACCCTTTGTCTGTCCCTGTCCATTAGAAATTAGAAATCAAATGTAAGTAAGTATACATTATGCATGCAATACAACTGCATTGCTTTTATTTTGAAGGCAACCGCTTTTTGTTTTTCCAGTTTACGTATGTACATATGTGCATACCTATGGACCTTCCCAGCCCCATTGGTTTGGCTCTCCACAATAATCCTAGTTTCTCATGTGATCCCTCAGGAAAAGTAATTGTCCACCCCAGAATAAGGTAGAGATTCATTGATTTTACAGGGTAGAAATTTTCAAAGTTTGAAATAAGCCACCAAGAAGGCCATGACTTCTGTTTCTGTACCATGTTCCTCAGTTATGGTGAAATAAGTGAATTATAGGGAGGTCTTTTAATACAGACCCCTTGGAGCAGTGGTGGGATTCAAAAATTGTTTTACTACTTGTTCTGGTGGGTGTGGGTTGGTGGGCATGGCATGGCTTAATGGGTGTGGCTTGGTGGGCTGTAAAATCTCCATTCCCTCCCCACTCTAGGGGGAAGGTTACTGCAAAATCCCCCTTCCCTCCCCACCCAACAAAACCTGCTTTCCAGCTCTGTTCTCCTGTGCAGGGCAACCAAAGAAGACTCAGCCAATCAGCTGGGTCTTGGGAGGTGGAGAATAGATGGGGGCGGGGCCAGTCAGAGGTGGGATTGGCTGGTTCTCCAAACTACTCAAAATGTCTGCTACCGGTTCTCCAAGACTGGTCAGAACCGGCTGAATACCACCTCTGTTTTGGAGGTCTTCTAGTCCAATCCCCTGCTCAAGGAGGAAACTCTATAAACTCTATTTCAGACAAATGGTTGTCCAATCTCTTCTTCAAAACTTCCAGTGTTGGATCATCCACAACTTCTGAAGGCAAGTTGTTCCACTGATTAATTGTTCTAACTGTAAGGAAGTTTCTCCTTACTTCTTGGTTGCTTCTCTCCTTGATTAGTTCCCATCCATTGTTTCTTGTCCTGCCTTCAGGGGCCTTGAAGAATAGAATAGAGTAGAGTAGAGTAGAGAGTAGAGAATAGAATAGAGAATAGAGTAGAATAGAATAGAATAGTATAGAGTAGAGTAGAATAGAATAGAATGAATAGAGTAGAGTAGAGTAGAGTAGAGTAGAATAGAATAGAATAGAATAGAATAGTATAGAATAGAATAGAATTGAATTGAATTGAATAGATGAAAGAATAGAATAGAATAGAATAGAATAGAATAGAATAGAATAGAATAGAATAGAATAGAATAGAATAGAGAGGAGAGTGAGAAGGGGATGAGAGATTAATAGTAGAGTAGAGTAGAGTTGAGAGTGATGGCATTCAGGAAAAAAAACTGTCCTTGTGTCTAGTTGTTCTGGTGTGCAGGGCTCTATGGCGTCGTTTTGAGGGTAGGAGATGAAACAGTTTGTGTCCGGGATGTGAGGGGTCTGTAAATATTTTCACAGCCCTGTTTTTGACTCGTGCAGGATACAGGTCCTCCATGGAAGGCAGGTTGGTAGTAACTGTTTTCTCTGCAGTCCCAATTATCCTCTGAAGTCTGTGTCTGTCCTGTTGGGTTGCAAAACCAAACCATACAATTATAGAAGTGTAGATGATAGACTAGGTTGACCTCCTCATCTTTGTGGTAGCCCCATCCTGAGAGAAGCTTTGCTGCAATTTGGAGGAGCTTTCAAAATAATAGATATCACCTAAATAAAGCAGCCTTCAGATAAGGTTATGTTGAATGCAGGGACCCGAACACCCGTTTTTACAGAATGTAGAAAGTTTTGTTTGCATTTCAAAGAAGGAGATTCTGTCCTCCTGCTGTCTCTTCAACTGACATTCACCGTGTTTGATGCTGCTCAGGGCAACTTTATTTAGTCTTCGGTGTTTTCCTGCTTAAAGCACTCTTGGAAGCTGCTTGAGGCAATTATCTCGCCTCTGGCTGTTGCTAAGTTGGACAGTTTTTGTTAGTGTTCTGGTTTTTTATTTTTTATTTTTTTAAAAATGATAAGGTCTTTCATTTGCCCTACTGCAGTCTCAATTCTTTTTGTCTCCTTGGCAATGCTCGCAAAGGACTCAGTAAGTCCATTGGCCTGGCTCTGTGGACACTCCATTTTCTTCTCATTTTAATGCACACTTCGGTAATTCACTCTTCCAAACCTCCTCTATAATGACTCCATTGACTCCCCCCCGCCCCGCCCTGTGTTGTAGGATGCGGGTTGGGTCAATAGAAATCTTTAAGGTTAGGATAGCAGCAGAGAGTGCAGCCACCACCGCAAAGATAGAATGGATGCAGTTCTCCACTGATGTAGAAGTTGTGGAAAACAATCAGGATAGTAGCAATAGCACTTAGACTTATATACCGCTTTACAGTCCTCTTTAGGTAGTTTATAGAGTCAGAATATTGGCCCCTAACAATCTGAATCCTCATTTTACCCACCTGGAAAGGATGGAAGGCTGAGTCAACCTTCAGCTGGTCAGGATTGAACTCTTGGCAGTGGGCAGAGTTAGCCTGCAACACTGCATTTTTAACCACAGCTCTTAGATATATATGTATATATATAGAGAGAGATGGGTGGGTGGATGGATGGATGATGGATGGATGGATGGATGGATGGATGGATAGATATGGATGGATAGATAGATAGATAGATAGATAGATAGATAGATAGATAGATAGATAGATAGATAGAGACATAGAGATAGATATCAATAGCAAGAATACTTATATACCGCTTTATAGTGTTTTACAGCCCTCTCTAAGCGGTTTTACAGAGTCAGCCTCTTGCCCCCAACAATCTGGGTCCTCATTTGACTAACTTCGGAAGGATGGAAGGCTGAGTCAACCTGGAGCCTGGTGGGATTTAAACTGCCAAATTACAGGCAGCTGGCAGGCAGCAGAAGTAGCCTGCAGAACTGCACTCTAACCACTGCGCCACCATCGCTCATAGTGGAAACCTCCCAATGATCCACTGCTAAAGGAAAGACAGGTTGTCGTCAAATTGCAACCACAATTGAGCGCAACACTTCTCTTGCTAGATGGGACATTTGTGAAGTGAGTTTTGCCCTGTTTTACGACTTTCCTTGCCAGAGCGGTTAAGTGAATCCTTCCAGCTGTTCAGTTAGTAACGTGGTTATTGAGCGAATTGGGCTTCCCCATTGACTTGGCTTGTCAGAAAGTCACAAAAAGGGGATCACGTGACCCCAGATTACTGCGACTGTCATAAATATGAGTCAGTTGCCAAGTGCCTGAATTTTGATCACGTGACCCTGGGGATGCTGGAAAGGTCGTAACTGGTGTGGGAAGCCTCCTCCCCACTCCTAGAAAAATGAAATATTTGGGGGAAATATTAAGAGGCAGGATATTATATTTCCCCAAAGGAGAAATGGAGAAACATGCTCTTAAAAACAGAAAGCGGATTCAGTCTTTCTTAATAGCCTCCAGCAGATATTTTGCGCCCATTAAGAAAGATTGAGCCAGCCTATTTACAAAACAAAAGAACTTCACCTCCAAGGATGGGATTAAAATTGACATTCTCCTCCACCCAAATTCTAAGAATAGGACATGACCCTTCCGGACATAACAGGATTAACCCACTATCAGAAGTGGTATTCAGCCGGTTCAGACCGATTCTGGTGTACCAGTAGCAAAAATATTGACTGGTTCGGAGAACCGGCAAATACCACCTCTGCCTGGCCCCACCCACCCCCGTTCTTACCCTCTCCTATATTCAGTTGTTTATTAGCTCAGATGATTCGCATGGCAGAACGGATTGCTGCACCTCAGCTGAGCTAAAAAAACAACACAGCTCACCAGCGTTAATACAGAGGGAGGTCTTTGAGCCATGTGCATGGGTGCGCAAAGCGCTCTCTCTGAACCAGCAGGAATTTTTTGGGGGGGAAACCTACCACTGCCCACTACCATTTAGCAGAAGACATAGAGCTCACTACATTTCACAATCTCCTAAGAGCATTTCAGACATTGCCTGTGATATGTAGAATTATACCTGTGAAAATATAAAGCAAAGGTAATGCCATTTTTAACCTCTGTGTTAACCTAAAATAATTTACTGGAATATTATGTAAGAATTCTCTATTGTTTTGTATAAAAGTTACATATTTGGCTATCCAGTGTCATGTTAATGATGGAGATTACTGGAAATAAAAATGGGTAAACAGGATAAGGAAACTGATGTTATGATACAATAATAATAGGGGTGTTGCGTAGCTGGATACATACCTGGATAGATAGTGAACCTGGAAAGGGGCAGAGACTGTATATTTGAACCTGTATATAAACCCCAGCCTTCTTGGGAACCATGTCTTGTGCCCAAGGGCAGAATTACCTTTTGCAAAAGCTTCATAATAAAGCATTTATATACTGTTCACCAGTGTCTCCAGTTGTCCTGAATGGTTGATTTTTATCACATTGCCCAACCCCCCAAAGAGTTCAAACTTCAAAGTCACAGAAACCTATAAAGATCCATCCACTCATTCAACCATTTGTCCAGCTGACCCAGAACCGCATGCTGTCTTTGTGTGTGGTTCAGTTCATCATTAAACTTTCTTTCCAATCAGCCTCCATGTTGTTCCCAATGTCTTTGGAACCAAACCAGATGGATTTTTCCTTCCAACACTGGGGGAAAATGCTCATAAGCCACTTTTTTCCCCCCAGCGCCATTGTAACTTTGAACGGTCACTAAATGAACTGTTGTAAGTAGAGGATGACCTGTAATCATTTGTGCATACCTTTGTCTAATCCACTGTGTTTGCCATCTCTCCTGATGGTGAATTCTGGGGGGATGGAGAAACTCCAGTAGAAAGATCCCTTTCATATTTTCATCTTCCATTGTAAAAGTGGGTGTTTTATTAGCTGCTGTATAAATGCCAGGTGTTCCTCATTTCAGCCCTGCATTTGAATCGGTAACAATGCACTGTGATAAAAAATGAAATACACAAAAGAATACGGCTAGTACAGCAAGTTGCTTTATTTTTTATGCAATCTCATAAAACGGTAGCCTGCATGCTCCTTGTACGTTTCTGTCTAATCTGCTTCAAAGCTCTAATTGGTACTAGGAAGCTGAAAGTCAGTCTCTCTCCCTCTCTCTCCCTCTCTCTCCCTCCCTCTCTCTCTCTCTCTCTCTCTGTGTGTGTGTGTGTGTGTGTGTGTCTGTGTGTGTGTCTGTGTGTGTCTGTGTCTGTGTCTGTGTGTGTGTACATTCAAAGTACAAATCATTAGTTATCCAAGCCTGGATTAGACAAATTAGATTGCAGGGAAAAAATTTTTTAAAAAAGAAGAAGCTGTAAATCAATACAATTTGAATGATCAATTAATCATTCCATTTAATTAAAACCACCAAATCCCACTACATTTCATTTACGTTTTATTGCACTATTTCTAAGTTGAAGCCTTTAGACAAGGATATTGATTAGTGTTATATTCTGCATACCTGTGTACCAAGTAATTTGTTCATTAGCAGCATGGCCAGCTCCAAGGGGTCTATATTATTTAATTATCATAGACTACTGCACTGGAAAGCCTTAGACTGTGAAGTAATGAAGATATCAATGTGTTAAATTCTAAACATGTGTTAATTGTTGACAACTGCAAAGGGAAGTCTCAAAAATTAAAACTTCGAGCAAAAGTCAGGAAAGACATGGAGATGGAGGAGATTTTCAAAGCTTGAAAATAAGAGAATATTTGGAACTCAGGGCTGACATGATGGGTCCTTGGTGCTCTCTGATCCTGCTTGTTTTCTTGCAGATGTTTCATTAACCTAACTAGGTAACATCATTAGTGCTAGTGCATCAGTGCTAGTGATGTTACCTAGTTAGGGTAATGAAACATTTGCAAGAAAACAAGCAAGATCAGAAAGCACCAAGGACCTCTTGAAAATAAGTTTGCAACCCAATTTTTGACTATGGAACTATCTATTATTATTATTTTACTATAATACCATGTTTCCTAATATAGGATACTTTTTTCATCATTTTTATAATGACTATGATTCTACTCATTTTTTGTGGGTGTGCAAACAACATACCAGAAAAAAGCTGTGTAGTCCTTGGCTCACCACAATTGCCTACGCCTATCTCAACACACTAAGCCATTATTAAAAGCAAAGGAGCATAGAGAAGATTAAGAAAGAAAAATTGGCGAAATTAAGGCTAGGTTTACTTCTAGGATATCCAAAAACAATTAACAGACAATAAAAGTGTAAGAATACAGAGCTGTTACACAATGTGAAAAAGGGATTGTATTATCACCAGAAAGATACACATTCCATCTATCTATCCATCCATCCAACCATCCATTCATCCAACGAACCAACCATCCAACCATACATCCACTCATTCAACCATCCATCCCTCCCTTCCTCCTTCCATCCATCCAACTATCCCTCCATCCAATCACCCATCCAACTATCCATCTACCCAACCATCCATCCCTCTCTCCCCCTTGTTTATTTCTTTGTTCAAATAATTTATATGGTCACCAATCTCACAACAATAATTTTGGGTGAGATACTTTCTCAATTGAAACTAGAAAATTTGCCAGAATTTTGGGTTCTTCTTTGTGTTTCTTCTTGATGAGGCTTACTAAATCAGAAGTGAGATGGGGTTTTGGAATTAACCACTTGCAGTCTGATACTGTTACCCAACATTTGACAACCACGGTAGATCTGTTAAAAAAAAACCTTGCACTTTTATATTGCAGAATTTAATGGAAAATACAAGCATGCATGCTTTTTTGCTTTTTCTAGAAATAGCTTTGCTATGTATCATGCTGTAGCATTTGAGAATGAAGATGCCCTGTGTCATTTTTTTAAGCAACTGTCAAGCTCTTTTATGTGATATCTCAGTTATTTCTTCTTTCCCCAATGAAATCCGTAGTACTAACCTTCAGTAATATCCGTGATATATCTATCATCCAAGTTGGTGTCTTGACTCGCATTATCTTGATGAGCCATTGGCACTGGCAGGAAATATTATTTATCAAAAGCACACATGGAACCATTTTTAAAGGAAAATGGGGTGGATGGTTCCTTGCATCAAACTATTTTTAGCAATGAGAGTTGGCTGTATTCTACAAGCTGCAGAACTCTTGTTGAATGGCGATTGTAGAATCTAGTTAGTACAGGTAGCCTTCAACTTACCATAATTCATTTAATGACTGTTCAAAGATACAATGGCATTGAAAAAAAGTGAGTTAGGACCATTTTTTCACACAACCATTGCAGCATCCCTATGGTTGCTAATCAAAATCCAGATGCTTGGCAACTGACCAGAGGTGGTATTCAGCAGGTTCTGACCAGTTCTGGAGAACCGGTAGCGGAAATTTTGAGTAGTTTGGAGAACCGGCAAATACCACCTCTGACTGGAGATTTTACAGTATCCTTCCCCTGCCACGCCCACCAAGCCATACCCATAGAACCGGTAGTAACAAAAAATTGAATCCCACCACTGCAACTGACTCATATTTATGACGGTTGCAGTGTCTTGGGATCATGTGATCACATTTTGCGACCTTGTAGCAAGCTAACTTAACAACTGCCGTAATTCACTGACTCCCCCTGGGGCAAGAAACAGCGTAAAATGGGGCAAAGCTCACTTAACAAATGTCTCACTTAGCAACAGAAATGTTGAGCTCAATTGGGGTCATAAGTTGAGGACTACTTTCACTGTAATAACTATCACTCCAGAGAGTTAGACTTGGATGTCTCTGTCTGTAATGAAGTTTCCTGGATGACACCAGACACTCTCTCCTAATATTTTGCTCCAAGGTCAAAGCAATTGAAAAATGCACTTTCACTGACTTTCTTGGGAAAAGGGAAGGTCAAATTTAACTTATCAGGACCTTGAAGTGATTTAACTTTTTGAGCAAATTTTCTAAGGATGTGTGTGTTTGTGTGTGTGTGTGTGTGTGTGTGTGTATGTGTAACAAACTATTCTAAAAATACGAGTTCCAGGTATACTTGTAAAATGTAATTACTTGAATGTAATTTTAAGTTTCGGAGATCGCAGGATGTCTGTTTCTTCACACACACACACACACACACACACACACACACACACACGTGATGGCTGAGCATTGAAGAATTGATGCTTTCAAATTGTGGTGCTGAAGAAGATCTTTTGTGATTGCAAGGAGATCAATCCTAAAGGGAGTCAACCTTGGCTGTCCTTTGGGAGGACAGGTATTGAAGCTGAAGTTCAAATACTTTGGCCACCAAATGAGAAGAGAGGACTCATTGGAAAAGATCTTGATATTAGAAAAGGTGGACAGCAAAAGGAGAAGGGGACAGCAAGAGGATGAGATGGTTAGATGGCATTATCGACGTGGTAAACATGAATTTGGGCAGACTCTGGGAGACAAGAGGAGGAAAGGGAGGCCTGGCATGCTATGGTCCATGAAGATGTGAAGAGTCAGTCGCATGACTTAGTGCAAGGGTCTGCAAACTTGGCAAGTTTAAGACTTGTAGACTTCAACTCCCAGAATTCCTGAGCTAACATGACAGGGGGAGGAATTCTGGGAGTTGAAGTCCACAAGTCTTAAACTTGCCAAGTTTGAAGACCCCTGACTTAGTGACTGAACAACAAAAAGGTCATGTATGTTAATTCTCCAATCCAATCAAGCCAATTCATTGGGATTATAACTGCCCATTTGCATTAACCAAAAAACAAAAGCAGAATCAAGGGCAGGCTCTGATTTCCTATCTCCTCACCGTACACACCACTGAGTAAGCAATTGGTGGTTCATCCAATCATTTAATGCAGGAGTCTCCAAACTTGGCAATTTTAAGACTTGTGGACTTCAACTCCCAGAATTCCCCAGCCAGCAGTCTTAAAGTTGAAGGTCTTTACAGTCTTAAAGTTGACAAGTTTGGAGATAACGCATGGATCAGTGATGGGATTCAAAATTTTTTACTACTGGTTCTGTGGATTTGTGGGCATGCTTTGTGGGCGTGGCAGGGGAAGGGTATTGTAAAATCTCCATTCCCACCCTACTCGTGGGGGAAGGTTACTGCAAAATCCCATTTCTTCCCCACCCCACTAACCTACTTTCCAGCCCCATTCTCGTGGACAGGGCAACCAAAAAAGACCCAGCCGATCAGCTGGGACTCAATGGGAGGCAGAAAATAGATGGGGGCAGGACCAGTCAGAGGTGGGATTTGCTGGTTCTCCGAACTACTCCAAATTTCTGCTACTGGAAATTCTCTAGAACTGGTCAGAACCAGCTGAATACCTCCTCTGGCATGGATGGTGTTGAAACAACTATACCATCCAAAATGAGCACTGAAGCAAATATATTCGCCTCTTCTAATCTTTGGTGGCACCAATACTTTTCAAGAGAGATATTTTTTGATACCAAACCGAATCCAAAAGATGGTGAAAGGGAAAAAATAAATGTCAGCAGGATAAGCCTGTTGGGAATCAGCTTGTTTTGAACAACTCCCATCTATGATTTACAACTTTTTTCCAAATGAAAAATTGGGAGGATTTAGCCCTGACCTTTTCTTTTATTCAAAAGAAGCTTTTTAAGCGTTAGAGGGATCAGAGAAGGAAGACAAAATACAACTGTTTTTCTATTACTGTTGCTTTGAAGAACAAGAATACTTGGGGGAAAAGGTCAACAGTATAGGAAAACAAAAGAGAAGTAGTCCATTCTTTGCCTTGAAAACTCCATTTTGCAAGTTTTTCAGATGTGATTATATAAAAATTATGAGTAACCAATCCAACAGTTACAGGTAGTCCTTCAAAAAATAACCACAATCGGAACCAGAATTTTCATTGCTAAAGAAGTTGGTTTAGTCCAATTTTACAACCTGTTTTTGCCATGGTTGTTATTTTATTTATTTATTTAATTTATATTGCCGCCTATTTGCCCATGGCAACTTAAGGCAGCTTACACAATGTAAAACCATATTTAAAACAAAAAATAAAAATAATAAAAACTAACAAAAAGAATCAAATAAATTAGTAAAGTACAATAGAACAAAATTTGGGAAAACAAAAAAACAAAAAACAAAGCAAAAAATCAAAAACCCAACTCCCACCCTCCGCCTCGATGACAGCAGATCACACTAGCCATTTGATGGGCTCCCTCGCTCTCTGGGTTCCCCAGGTCCACTGGCAGAACCAGGTCTTCAGTGCCTTTTGGAAGAGTATTAGTCAGGGGGCCATTCTAATCTCTGGGGGAATGATGTTCCAGAGAGAGGGAGCCACCACGGAAAAGGCCCTTCTTCTGGGTTCCACCAGGTGTATCTCCCTCAGGGGTGGGACCCACAACATTCCCTGCCTCCTCGCTCTAATGGGTCGGGTGGACATGACTGGCAAGAGATGTTTCCTTAGATAACCCAGACCCCAGTCATGAAGGGCTTTAAAGGTGACAACCAGCACCTTGAATTGCACCCGGAAGCAAATCGGCAACCAATGCAGCTCCTGCAGGAGAGGTGATACATGTGCACACTGGGGTCTGCATAAAACCATGCGGGCCGCTGCATTTTGCACCAACTGGAGCTTCCGGATGCTCTTCAAGGGAAGCCCCATGTAGAGTGTGTTGCAATAATCAAGATGGGAAGTGACCAGGACATGAGTGACTGTGAGTAGGGACTGCTGATCCAGGAAAGGGCGTAACTGGTGTACAACCCGCAGTTGCACAAAGACCCTCCTGGCCAATACCGCCACCCACTCTTTGAACAGGAGTCGTGAGTCCAGGAAAACCCCTAGGTTACGCACAGGGTCTGTTTGGGATAGTACTATTCCATCCAAGACCAAAGGTGGTAATTCTCCCTGAGCCAACAAACCCCTAACCCGGAGCCACTCGGTCTTGCAAAGGTTTTAGTTTCAACCCGTTGCTCCCCATCCAGCCCCTAACAGCCTCCAGGCACCGCGAGAGGGAGGACACAGCAACACTTAACTCACCAGGGGCCGAGACATACAGCCAAGTATCATCAGAATATTGGTGATACTTTAGTCCATGGTGACGGATGATCTCACACAGCGGTGAATCACTGTGGTTGTTAAGTCATTAAACAAATCTGGCTTCCTCTATTGTCCGTGCTTGTTGGAAGCCAGCTGGGAAAAGTGCAAATGACAACCACATTCACTCCAGGATACGGCAACTGTTGGAAAGAGCAACCAGGGGCCAAATGTCCGAATTTTGACCATGTGACATGAGATAGTCATAAGCGCAAGCAGCAGATTTAAATTGCCTTTTTCAGCACCTTTGTAATTTCAAAAGATCACTAAATGAATGGCTATACGTTGAGGACTACTTGTATAGGATTTCCTGATTATATTTCCTGGAGGTTTTTTCTTTCTCTTTCTCTCCAAGTGTTTAAATTCATTTTAGTTGCAGTTTGAATGGCTTGTGAAATGTAGAATTTGGAAATGTTGGGAAACTTCTGGCACAGAACTCCGTGTCTCCTGATGACCATGTCATAAAAGAGTATATGGAGATATTCTCTCAACCGCCATGAATAAAGTATCTTTAGCTTAGCAGGCTTGCATCTCATAACTTTCGACACATATTGTATCTTACGATTTATATCGTTTTATTTAGTTTCCTGGTATGATTTATGTCGATTGCTTATTTGGTATCCCATGACTATCATTAAGTGTTGTATCTTATGATTCATGGTGAATGTATTTTTATGATGATTGTGATCATGATTTATCACTTATATCTTTTATGTACACTGAGAGCTTATGCACCGAAAACAAACTCCTTGTGTGTCCAATCACACATGGCCAATAAAGAATAAAGAATTCTATTTTATGGATAAAATGGGCTGGAGAATACATATTTTCCAGTGTCATAAATAAAATAAAACTGATCATCTATGGCAGTTAATCATCAAACCTACAGATCCTCTAGTGTGCAAGAGGAAAATGTACGCAACATATACATTTATATTTACTTATGCAAAATATAAATGTTACGATCATTTGCTACCAGACTTTCATTTCTTAACATTTATTCCTTTGACATGATTGTTATCAATATGTCATTGTTTACAGTTACTGATGAGACTTATTGTAAAAGCCATTCACCTATTTCACACAAGACTTGACATTATCTCGGGTTTAACATGTGCCTACGTGAAAACGTCTAACCAAAATGATGAATCAAAATCAATTTTAAAAAAGATATTTTTGATTCCCAGTTCAATCTATATAGACCAGGGGTCTTCAAACTGGACAACTTTAAGAGTTCAACTCCCAGAATTCCTCCTCTAGTCATGTTAGCTCAGGAATTCTGGGAGTTGAAGTCTACAAGTCTTAGACTTGCCAAGTTTGAAGACCCTTGATATAGGCTAAAGACTGCCAGGTGATTATTGGGGGGCAATAGCTCGCGCAGGCGCACTTTCCACGGCGCCCGAAAGGCGGGGACGGGCGGTATTAGCTCCGCCCCTCGGCTCCGCCCCCGCCCCGCCCCACTCTCGCTGCTCCAAACAGAAGGGCTGTGGGTGGGGCTTCCCCCGGGCGGCGTGCGTCCTCCGTCACCGCTCGGCGTGCGTCGCCTGCGTCCGCCGGCCGCGGAAGGTGACCGCGGTGAGGAGAAGGCGTCCGCCATGTTGTCGCTGTCAGCCCGTTGCGGCCCGTTGGCGCCTTATCTGGCGGCGGCCGCGCACATCGTGCCGGCTCCGCAGAAGCCTCTGGTGCCGGAGCTCCCGCCGGGGCCCAAGAAGATCCTGTCCTTGGATCCGAGGCGGCCTCTGCTGTGCCGGGAGTCGCTGTTCGGCCAGGCGAGCCGGGGAGGCCTGGTCGTCACTTCTTCCCTCAACGGTGCGGGCGGGGGAAGGGGCGGGAGGGGTGGGGGTTGGGGGGGGGGTCCCTCAAACATGGCAGGAGGGCGCCGCTGAGGATGCTGGAAGTTGTAGTCCCAGGGTGTCCCAGGGGGCATAAGGCGAAGGATGGCTGAGTGGCCCATCTGAGCTGTTTTTCTCTTTCCTTCCTTCTTCCTTTCTTTATTCTTTTCCTTCCTTCCTTCCTCTCATTTCCCTTCCTTTCTTTATTCCTTCCCTTTTTCCTTCCTTCCTTCCTTCCTTCCTTCCTTCCTTCCTTCCTTCCTTCCTTCCTTCTTCTTTCCTTCCTTTATTGATTCCCTTTTTCCTTCCTTCCTTTTAGTTCCTTCCTTCCTTTCATTTCCCTTCCTTTTTTTCCTTCTTTTCCTTCCTTCCTTCCTTCCTTCCTTCCTTCCTTCCTTCCTTCCTTCCTTCCCCTTCCTTCCTTCCTTCCCTTCCTTCCTTCCTTCCCTTCCTCTCATTTCCCTTCCTTTCTTTATTCCTTCCCTTTTTTCTTTCCTCCCCTCCCTCTGAAATGCACCCAAAGGCGCCATTTAAAAAAAAAAATCAGGAATAATTTTTGTTTCCGGAACACTTTGGCAAGTGAAAGGCTGATTTCTGGTCTTAAACATTTAAATTATTTAATAAATTTATATGCTGCCCATCTCCCAATTGGAGCAAATATTCCTTGGTCCTTAACAGTTATTACTGTGGTTTTTTGAACAATGTTCTCAATTCCGCCCCATCCACAACTGGAGTCTAGATAGGCCATAAAAGGAGGAGTTCTTGTGTTATAAAATTGCTTTTCCTTAGGTGTTTTATTCCTCTTGGTCTTAGCTGTTGTAAGAGTCACCTTGAACTGTGAAATGGGCAGTGATAAATTTAATAAATAAGGATTTGTTCCAGTCATCTTCCACTTGATGACAGCAATGGGGACGGTTGTAGCAAGGCTGAAAGACGGGAGGCTGAAGTTGGGTTAGGTTGTCTGATTGGTGCTGGGCAAACGGGGATTCAAAGATCCACATTGCCATATAATAGATGATCTTGAGAGATTTATTTTATTAAATGTATATGAGGGATGCTGAATGTCTGAGGCTCTAATGTCACCCAGTGCAAAATGTTCCCATCCACATGCTTTCATTAAGAAAACATTATTACTCTTGGTGACACTGGTCAGCTAATTCAGGGGTCCCCAACCACCGGGCCGCGGACCGGTACTGGTCCGTGGAACATTTCCTACCGGGCCGCCAGTTTGCTGGGCGCCACCATCTTGTTTGACGAGAAAGTGCTTCCGGGTGAGCTTTTCCGGTTGGAAAGCGGCGTTTGGGTCCTGAAGAATCCTCGCGCCTTAGTTTCATCGAAGGGGGGCTTGAATGAAACTAAGGTGCGAGGATTCTTTCAGCACCCAAGGCAAGGCGAGCCAAGCGACCGTCCCGAAGCGAAGCCCATCGACAAAGGTACAAAGGAGGAGTTGAAGATGGCGGGGAGAAGCGGGGGATGGCTGGCTGGCCGGTCGCTCGGCTCACCTTGCCTTGTCATGCGTGCTGATGCCAGGTACCGGGCCGCGGATCATTTTGTGATGCCGGTACCGGGCCGTGGCACAAAAAAGGTTGGGGGCCACTGAGCTAAATGTCTCCTGGAATGACACTTTTGAATAATAAAGTCCAGGCTCCTCTCCAGTTCACCTATTAGCAAATAGTTGTCCAATTTGTCCTAAGTGGAAGTTACGCTTGACTGTTAAAACTATTTTTTTTGTTAAAACTTCTGTGCTATTGCGGCCTGTCTTTTAATGTAGAGGAAAAGATGAGATTATAGATAACACTTCAATTCATAAATTGGATGGATACTAAAGTATAAAACTATATTGACGTCATGTTGCAATTGCAAAAACTTGGTACTTCTAATATTCTCAGTGTATGAATAAATGTAAGTTAGGGTAAAATTTAAATATGCTTTAGTGACCTTTCAAAGGGAGCAATCATAGTTTAAGCAAGATGGGTCTTTTCTCATCTCCCAAAGCTGCAAAACTGCTATCTTGCAGTCTCCTCGCAGGGAACAATTGTGTGGTGCACTTGTGGGTGATCTTGAGTCCTTTCCTTGTCTGGAGAGGAATTACTAAAGAGCCGGTCTACTTACTAGTTGTTCATTCTGCTGTGGGCATTGGTTCAGTCTGCCATTTCTTTCCCAGTTTATTTTGGAAAGGTGCTTCTAATTCACTATTTTTCCAGCACAAAATCACACTTCTACAATTGTGAGATTGACTTGTAATATTATTTGCCTTTCCATTTTTTTCATCCTTAGGTTAAAGGTGTAGCAAATATATAGTAGAGTTCTTAAATCCTGAAACCCTATAGCAGTAGACCAACAGCATTTGTTGGAAATACAGGTAGTCCTTGACTTATGGCCACAATTTCTGTTGCTAAGTGAGAAATTTGTTAACTGAATTTTGCCCAATTTTACGACCTTCCTCGCCACAATTGTTGAGCAAATCACTGCAGTTGTTAAGTTAGTAATATAGTTGTGAAGTGAATCTGACTTCCCCATTGACTTTGCATGTCAGAAGGTTGCAAAAGGGGATCACATGATCCAGGGACACTGCAGCCATCATAAATATGAATTAGTTGACAAGCAGCTGAATTTTGATCATGTGACCATGGGGATGCTGCAGTGGTCATAAGTGCGAAAAACAGAGATAAGTCACTTTTTTCAATGCCATTGAAACTTTGAACAGTCACTAAATGAACTGTTGTAAATCGAGGATTACCTGTATACCTAACTGGATATTGGACTTACGGTTTAGCATTTGAAAATTAATTCCCAATCATAATTCATAAGCTGTAAGTTCTAATTCTCCCTTAGACATGACGTCTCCTAAATGTCTTTCCCTCCCATAATAAGTAATATAATAAGAGTTGGGAGGGACCTTGGAGGTCTTCTAGTCCAACCCCCTGCTTACCCAGGAAACCCTGTACCATTTCAGACAAATGGTGGTCCAATCTCTTCTTCAAAACTTCCAGTGTTGGAGCATTCACAACTTCTGTAGGCAAGTAAGAGATGCTTAATTGGCAAACCATTTCCAAAGTGTTTTTAAGAAAATTGCAGGATTGATTCAAAAGGACCGTAGCAGTAACATTTTAAACAATAACATTGAACATTGAGTACCAACTGTTTACACTTAAAACATTTTCTGTTACAGCTCTAGATTTGTCAAATTCATTTCAGAAGCATTTTATTGATTTTGATTTTTGTCTAATCAGATATTTTAGGTCCACTACTTAAGGGGTATTGGAGAAACTTGAGATATTTTGCTCTTATGGAAATTAAATTGACAAACCGTATCAAACGTTTTAAAGCAGAACTTTGTCCATTTGTCTCAGATAGCTTTCTAGTGTAAACTTTGTAGAAAATGAAACATGATTTCCCCAGAAGTCCTAAACCTAATAACTCTCCAATGTCCGTAAGCTTTAGTGAAGCTATAAATGGCAGTGGGTATGCACTTGCTTCTCCGTTTCAGTATAATTTTGAAAAAATATTTGTTCATTTAAGTTTTACAATAGACCATAAGTATCAATAGACTCTTCCATAAAACGTACACGAAGTGGTTCTTCCACTTTGAAATTCATTCCAACTTTGGTTAAATTTCATATAAACTATTTTAAGAACATATTACATCTATTTTGTGGGCCCCATATTGACTTCCAATTGGCTTTCAAGTGCAGTTTGAAGTGCTGATTTTAGCTTATAAATCCTTTTATGACATGTGTGTACTTTTGACCTGGGCCTTATTGAGTAAAAAGGAATCGTCTTGAGCTGCATATAAAATACATAATATAGTTAATGTATATAAATCACGTAATATTAACAGTTTTATTTTTAAAAATAAAAAGCCCCATAAGACTGAAAAATATTACAGTCTTAAGAGGTTGTGTTACTAGCTGTCCAAGGCTGTATGCAGCCCACAGGTTGGACATGCCTGCTTTATGGCTTGTGATTGTGGCTGGGTATGAATTAAATTAATAAATAGCTGTAGTTACAGAATTTACCACATGGGACTGACAGATCACTTTCAAATATTAAGGATTTCTTCAGAAAAAAACACAATATTCTCAGAAGTTTCTGGCTCTCATTGATATGTGAAGTAGATGTGAAATACATGTCATTTGATAGGCTTCCCAGTGCGGATAATTCATTTTATATGCAATTGCAAGTAGAAAGGAAGAATCCTGTGAACAATTCAAACCTCCATGGGCTAATTCAGTTTTTGTATAAAATGTGTATTTTTGTTGGAAAAAAATGCTTTTATGTTGGGGTATTGGAGCAGGTTTTCTTCAAAGTTACTATTTTCTAATACAATGTTTGTAATGCAGCACATTCTACTACAATAACAATCCCATAATTATTCTTTCCCTTTCTTGCAGCTCCTGCCAGCGTTCGTTACGTCCATAATGATATGGTTGTGCCCGACTTCTCTTACCATCGTCGCAACAGTGTACAAGACACCACAAAATCCTCCCAAGACAGCAGCGCTGAGAGAAAAACCTTCACCTACTTTTTCAACGGAGCAACCTATTTGCTCTCTGCATACTTTGCCAAGAATGCTGTCGTTATGTTCATCGGCAGCATGAATCCTGCTGCTGATGTATTGGCGCTGGCTAAGATTGAGATCAAGCTGTCCGATATTCCAGAAGGCAGGAATATGGTTTTCCAGTGGAGGGGAAAACCCCTGTTCGTGCGTCACAGAACCCAGGCCGAGATTGATCAAGTAGCTAAAGTACCTTTGAGCGAACTTAGAGACCCACAGCATGATATGGATAGGGTGAAGAAACCGGAGTGGTTGGTAGTGCTAGGCATATGCACCCATCTTGGCTGTGTACCAATTTCAGATGCTGGGGATTATGGTGGTTATTACTGCCCCTGCCACGGGTCCCATTATGATGCATCTGGCAGAATACGTAAAGGCCCAGCTCCACTCAATCTGGAGGTGCCAGAGCATGAATTCGTTAGTGAAGATATGCTTATCGTCGGTTAAATATCTGGATTCTCGTGTACACTTTTGAGGAAAGAATCGAGTCATAAGATATTGCAAAAAAATTACAGTTGAATTGTGGGACTGTTTCGTCAGCTTTAATAAGGCATTAAACTGATGTCCTCTAATCAGTTGCACACTGTCTGTACTTATTGAATCAGTCTTAATTTTTTTTTTCCCCCCTTAAACAAAAAGTGGTGTTTTAATGACAGACAGTTAGAAGGCATGGGTGCAAAATTGGTGACCACAGATTTAGTTTGCCCAGTGGGATAGTCGGACCAATGTCAAGTCCCTGAACCACCTACCCTATTTGGAACTGGCTTTCAGGCGAGTTTCTAGTCTACTTTCATTTTAAAATTTAGGTACAGAAATATAATCTGAAGCATTGATTTATGAAGAACTTAAGGTTGTTCGTGCCCAACGGCACGAGAAACTACATATGCAGTAGAAGACTTGCCACCTTGCTTTAAGTTCACACAACACAGGAGGATTTCATTTTCCAGGTTGCAAAAGCATGAAAAAGAGCCAGTTTGGTTTGATGATTAAGTCATTAGGCTAGAAGCCAGAAGGTTGTGAATTCTAGTCCTGCCTTAGGTACAAAGCCAGCTAGTGACTTCAGCCAAGTCATTATCAGCTGTAGGAAGAAAGGAAGGCCAGGCCACTTCTTAAGATCTTGCTAAGAAAACTGCATAGACTTGTCCAGGCAATTATTAGGAATCAACACTGATTTAAAGGCTGATGCTTCCATGCTTATAAGCACACCATCAAAAAGTTATTGCAGTTTTTTTCAACTGGGGTATCCTTCAATTAATTGTAATTGGAGCCCTTTTCAGGAATAACAATTACTAAATGAGAAAGTATCGTTGACAGCAGAATTTGAGGAATACATTAAAGTCTGTTGTTAGACACTATGACTACAAAATTGCAAAGTGTTAGAAATATTAATCACAAAATGATTTCTGTCTCCCATAAAATAAAATCATCACAGCAGGGATAAGAAGGGTAAAGGAACCAAACATATAAATCAAAAGTTCAAAGCTTTGTTCTGGCTTCATAATCTTATATTAGAATATCTGGACCCTTTTCTGTCAGATTTGAGGACCGGGTATCAACAGAAAAAAACATTTGTCATGAGTTTGGATGACTTGTGATGGGAATAGGATTGGGATGGTGCATTTTATCTTTTCTCTGCTTGACCTCAGCAACCTTTCATACCATTGACTACGGTATCCTCCTGGACTAGCTTTGGAGGCTAGAAGTATGTATTTCTGTATTGTGCCTGGTTCCTCTGAGGCTAGTTCCAGTTGGTTTTGAATGAGCACGAGGCCAAACTCAAGGTGGCATGAGGCAGGGGGGAGATGTTGCCAAGTCCCATCTGCTAAGCAGCTTCATCTGACAGACTCTTTGGAGCACCATGCCACCCAAGGTGGGATTGGCCCCAACCTATTGATCTAGAAGGTCCTTAAAACCTAGTTTTGTCATAGGGCCTGGAGATTCCATGGAAACATGGAGTTCAAGATCATTCTAAGTTCTCTAAAATGGAAGGCATTCTCCCATTTTAATGGTCTGTGATGCTAATCTTGGGAAACACAAGATATAAGGCCTAGATACTGGTCTAATAAATAATGATTGAGTTAAAAAAAAAGACATGAGCATTGGGAATGTGCCTCAGAAGGATCTTCCCTACTTCTCTGGAAAATAAATGGCCACCTATCTGAACTATCCCAAAAGATGACAGCCCTGTTTTTATTATAGTTTCAGCAGTTTAAATGTATATTTAAAAATAGGTTGTTAAATGTCATCCCATAACTTATTGCACTGATTAGTTTATGAAAGATGCACCTCCTTCGTCTAGGATCCTCTGAAGCTAATGTAGAACCACCAACTCAACAATCTTCCATAATGAACAGAAGTATGATGGAGTATGATGGAGTCTAATCTACTGGAGACAATGAAGTCTCCAGTATGATGGAGTCTAGCAATGCCTCTTTAATGAAGAATTCACCACTCTGAGAATCCAACCATTGTCACTTCCCAGGTGACTTTAACCAGCCAGGAAGCCTATGATTCTAATGACCATGGGGTCAAGCCCACAGTCACAAGGACCCTATCTTCTTCCTTGGGTCCAACAGGATCAAACTTCCTAGATAACAGGACGAGATTGTACCACAGGCATATCCACAGGACCTGTACCAGCAATTTTGTCCAACAAATGCCCTGAAATATATAAGGCCCTTAAAGTGATGGAACAGATTTAAGCCCCATTGTGTCACATAATCAAATGTAGGAAAGTGGTCTGGTTTTACTTGGTTTGCAAATCCATCCATGGCAGCTTTTAAACGCTTCCCAAATTACTCCAGGAAGAAGTGTTAACTGAAAAACATCTTGGCTCCTTTTATCCTATTTTGGAGTGACAGTAAACATCTTACAAGGCTTCTTGGGGTTTAAAAACAAGAAAGAATGAATTACAAATTTGTAATTCAGAAAAATATATGAAATAATCTTTAAAAACCCATTATCTTTTTTAAAATGCACGGTGTCTTTTTGAATATGCCAACATTCACCACTGCACACCAGAACAACTAGACACAAGGACAGTTTTTTCCCGAATGCCATCACACTGCTAAACAAATAATTCCCTCAAAACTGTCCAACTATTTACAAAGTCTGTACTACTATTACTATTCATCTTCTCATCACTCTTTATCACCCATCCCCTCCCACTTGTGATTGTATGACTAACTTTGTCGCTTGTATCCTTACGATTTATATTGACTGTTTCCTAGTATGATCTGATTGCTTATTGTACCCTATGACTATTAAGTGTTGTATCTTATGATTCTTGATTCTTGACGAATCTATCTTTTCTTTTACGTACACGGAGAGCATTTGCACAAGACAAATTCCTTTTGTGTCCAATCACATTGGCCAATAAAGAATTCTATTCTATTCTACTCTCCTCTACTCTACTCTACTCTACTCTACTCTGCTCCACTCTACTCTACTCTACTCTATTCCTCCCTCCCTCTCTTCATTCCTCTCTCCTTCCTTCCTCCCTCCCTCCCTTATTGTACCCCATGACTATCATTAAGTGTTGTACCTTATGATTCTTGACTCTTGATGAATGTATCTTTTCTTTTATGTACACTGAGAGCATTTGCACCAAGACAAATTCCTTGTGTGTCCAACCACACTTGGCCATTAAAATAATTCTCTTCTGTTCTATTCTATTCTATTCTATTCTATTCTATTCTATTCTATTCTAACATTCTCTCTTGCTTCAGTTTGGTCCAATTTTCTTCAAGTGATCAGTCTGCTGCCCTAACACCATCTGTAATCTTTCTTCGGGGAGATCAAGAAGGGGTCCAGTTGGTGGGCTTCATTCTATGCAGCAAAAATCCGGTGAAGTAGCTCATCCCAGGGCAGTTAGTGGCTCGGAAGAGACTTCTGTTTGTCACAACCCATAGAAATATCTTAAGCAAAGTACATTCTACTCTCCATCTTTTGATTCTAACTTTGTGGCTATTCTAGTTTTCTGCCTGTCCCAGGATGAAATGATAGATCTTCTTCATTCATATGTTTTCACAGTTATGCTTCCTCCTTCATACTTTTCTCCTGCAGCCTGGAACAGGTTTACATGTGGTTTTACTTGTCCACCTTAAGTCCTTGCAAAACACCCTGCTCTTTCTTTCCATCTATTTTCCCCAGTCCAAAGATAGACCGAAACTAAATCTCATACCAAAGGCAGCAACTGAGCTTTAAGCGGGACTTGTAGTACACCCAACTCCATGGTATTCTTTCTCAGGCAATGTCTAACCTCCTAACGTTCGTGGCATCTTAAGTGTCTTGAGCAGTCATCATCTTGGGTTTCACAATACTTTCACAAGCTCCAATTTTTCGGAGAGGTTTTGTCAGTTCTCTCTGTTCCTTTGTTGAAACTACATATCCATGTATACTACTCAGATAACTACATAATTACCAATCAAGGAAAATATTAGTAGCCCAGGGCTGAGATGAGGAGTCCTTGGTACTCTGAGCTTGGTTGTTTTCTTGCAGACATTTTATTATCCAGCTAGGTAACATCATCAGTGCTAGTAAGGAGTGCTCTTTGCTGTCAGTTTATATGCTGGTGACTCGCCTCTCTGTGTGGGTGGGGTCAGTCTTAGAGATTCTTTGGTTGGGCTGTTCACTGATGGCTCTTTGGCAGTTTCTTGGTTGGGCTATTGCTTTCTTGATTGTTGGTCTAAAGTTGACCATGGAGTTAATCTATGCTGATTAACTATGTTGATTAACTATGTTGATTAACTATGTTGTGCTGATTACTGGTGGAGAGGAGATGGAGTCTTTTTCTCTTTGGGGTTGGTTGATTGTCTCTTTTGCATAGTCTACATATGTTGTTAACGTGTCTATGTGTCCCTACCTTCATAATTTTCTGAGCGACCTGGTTGTTGGGTAATCATGGCCTCAGCCCATACAGAGAGGGTTTTACATTTAGGAGACCTACGAAAAGGTCAGAAGAACATGCGTTCTTCTTATGTTTTGCCTGATTTGTGAGAAAGGCCTCTCAAATCACCCCTGCAGACCTTTTGATGGGTTGTCTGCCTGAATGGAGAAGCTCCGATTGCTTCCAGTGTGAATTTCATGTCATTTTCAGATTGCACGGTTGAGGTCATTAAAGATCAAAGCTCCAGGTGCCATTTATCTTCCATTCTCCATTCTCAGTTCTACCTTTCCTATCTTATTTCCCAGGCAAATAGACTTCCAATTATTTCAATAGGTCACCCACTCAGCGATAGAGATCCATTTCATTAACTTTTGTCATTGAAGTGAGTGGCACTTCATAAGGTTCTCGGCTGTGAGGGCATTTGTTCAGCCTTCTGCCCTTCACCTTTCCCTCTCTCGACATCTTAACTGAAAAATACAAAGTAGGGAAAAGTTGGAAAATGCAAAAAACCTACCCAGTAAATGAATGAAACCCAGAGAGAGAGGCCTTCTTTCAAAGCAGGACTTCAGGAGAAATTTCAATACTCAGTTGCATAAATATGAGGAATGCATTCAAGGCCTGACAAGCTTATAATTTGCCTTAGAACTCCTTGTCCAATTTATAGACAAGCAGCCATAATAAAACATTGGTCATTAGAAGCAAGTATGTGGACAATAAATGCTCGGGATCATTGTTTTCCACACGACGGTTAATTACTGCCTTTCACCTCCTGCTTGTTAATGAAGACTAGCACAATTTATGGGAAATGGTCTCCATTACCAGCTCTTCTGCTGATGGTTTTTTTTTTTTTTTTTATTCATCTAGAATTTAGGCTCCCTCAGGACTGGAGGAACATTATGGCACCAAATTCCAATTATGAGGAACAATAAGAAAAAGGACATGCATCTTCTTTCCCACTACTGAAGTTTAGCCCCTGGTCAGTCACTGTGAAACTGGACACTACTCTTGAGTCTTCTCAATGCTTTCTTCAGGATTCTAATGAACCTTAGCATTTCCACGGAGTACTATTTGAATTACCCATGGTTGGACATTTGTCGCTTTAAGATCAGCCCATTATTTTGATTAGGGGACCGGAAGTTAAACCATATGATAAATGGTTGTGGGAACTAAGTATGTCTGGTCTAATGAAGAGAAGGAAGATATGATAACAGTCTTCCAATATTGGAAGGGCTGTCACAGAGAAGAGTGAGTCAAACTATTCTCCGAAGCACTTGAGGGCAGGAAACTTATCCAAGAGAGATCCAACCTAGAATTAAGGAGAAATTTATTGACAGAGAGAACAATTCACCAGTGAATTGTTTACATCTCGGAGTTGTTGGTTGCTCCCTCCCTGAAAGTTTTAAAGAAGAGATTGGATAGCCATTTGTCTGAAATGGCACAGGGCCTTCTGTTTCAGCAAGGGTAGTGGTGGCCTAGAACACTGGTCACCAACCTCAGGGACCACCAAACTCAACTTTTGGACCTCAGGGACCACCAAACTCATAATTTTAAATCCTGAGGACTAGAGACCCTGGGAAAATCCCAAAAAAGTCTGCAGGAAAATCCCCCCGTTTTTCCTATCGATTGATCATTCTTTACCGTCTCCTGCTCCATTCTCAGAGGGAGAGGGAGAGATACTTTGGCTTCATGCAAGGAAAGCAGCAGAAGCAGCAGAAGTCTTTCTTTCTCTCTCTCTCAAACTCCGCCAGAAATGAGTCTTTGCTGGTGCAGCCTCTTGGAGCAGGAGGCCTTGCAGGGTCCCAAAGATTCATTTCTGGTGGAGTCTGGGGGAGAGAAAGAAAGACTTTTGCTGCTTTCTTTGCATGCAGCCAAAAGCAGAAGAAGAAAAAAGCAGAAAGAAGCAGTCCGGTGGCCAGGCGAGGTTGATTCTAAAAGACCTCCAAGGCTCTTTCCAACTCTGTTATTCTGTATCCTGTCTCTAACTCTCTGCCCTATTTGAACTGTCAGTAATTCTCAGAGGATATTTTGCCAGTCTTTGAGCCCTGGCAAGAAAAATGATTTTGACAATGGGTTGTGGGCTTTTTTTCCTCCCCAACCCATTTTCCATCTGTTCAGTTTTCTCCTCCTTTTTCTTTGAGAACATGTTACATCAATCTTCATTATTCTCAATTCATGTTTTATTTAGAGCAAGATTAGCTTGTCATTCACTTGTCTTAAGGCACGGCTGTCCTGAAAAACGCCTTTCAGCGTTACTTCAGCAACACTTACAGTATCAGGAGGAGGCTTCTGCTGGACCCTTAAGCTGCTAAGATCTTCTTTCTTTGGAATATTGATTATTACTTTATATCAACTTCTCTATAACATGCTCCTTAATTATACATGCCATTCTCTGATCTTCTTCCATTTATCATGCTACTGCTTTATTCTCAAACCTTTAATGCACTCCAAAATTCAAATGTTTAGATTGTGGACAATGGAAACAACTCACAAGAAGATGTTGAATTTCAAGCATGGAATGGGAATAACCCCTCCCTCAAATTATCCGGCTTTTTAGCTCACTTTTAGTGTATGAGCAGCTACAATTCAAGGATCTATTGCCCACCTATTATTATTAAGTCAAATATTTCCCCTGTTAAGACTGTCTCCTTTCCTCCCCTTTCTATGTGTCTCTGTTTGATTTTATTTTGTTATTTTCACTGAACTATTAAAACCATTTAAAATACCCCTTGGACTGCTCTTCCTCCTTCCCTCCCCATTTTATTTGTATACTGTACATGTGAACCAATGCCTGCCAAATAGTTGATCTATATGGGCTTACTCTAATAAACTCAGGCTTTGGAAAAAAATACACTGCACAAGTAGGAAATCAGGACCAAGATGTACAATTACGCTGTAGTTTCCCACACATACGATTAATATCTTTTTATCCCTTATGCTTACTCCCAAATAAGATTGTTTACTTTTCAGACTAATTATCTGTTGATCTCAGCCTTGAAATTCTACCCATGATTTCTAAAGCATTTAAAAAAAAAACTGCTTCAATTTAGGCTTCTGCAAATAACGTATTAACCAAAATTTAAATTACAGAAAATAATTTTCTGTGATTGCTAATTCCTCCCTTCAGGGGGAGCAGGGGAAGAAAATTAATTATTTTTATATAACTTTTAATGCTAAGGCAACATCTTCCCTTCCTTTAAGGCAGTGGTCCCCAAATTTGTGGACACCAGGGACCGGTTTCATGGAGAGAAGTTTTTCTGTGGATTGGAAGGGTGTGGTTTCACACGCTACCTGCATCCCACGGATGTGACTTTGCTTGTTTGCATGGCCCAGTTTCTGGCATGCTGTGGCCCACTGCTGGTCGACAGATGGGGTTAGGGACCCCTTCTATAAAGTAAGCTTTGTTAGCTGATTATAATAGAAGCCAAGTGCTGCGTATCTCAGACTGTAATCATGTAGTTCCTGATAACAATAAGGCCTGATGATCAATAGAAGACCATTCACAACACATAATTCCACATCAAATCTAAATGACAACCAAATTTCCCCGAATACCAATAAGAACGCATCACGGCCAATGCTGCAATAATGAAAAGTAAAATGAAATCATTTCCACAATGCTTTCCAAATTTTGCATTATCAATAAATCTTACTTGCCTTGATCTGGTCCTATCTATCCATTGCTAGTGGGTGAGTTTAGGACAAAGGCTAATTATATTGATGACTGTGTAGACAATGAGATAATCAACATTTGTTTTCTGTTTCCAGCCTGCCAGCCTCTGAGTTTATGGCTTCACATGCTGGGACCAACACTTAGTGAAATAACAGACAGACTGTCCACTTCTTTTAATAAAAGGTGGAAAACTAGTGTAGATCCATGATTCCAAGAAACTATATAGATTCCAGTCATCTGTGGTCACGTATTTGATTATGCTTGATCATTTGCCAAAGTGTTCTTTCAGGTAAGCTGTACAGGTCTGGTAATGAGGGAAGACTGAATTTTGGAACTCTAAGCAATGCAAAGAAACCTTGAAAACATTTCTTTGGTCATCAGAACTGCAAGCACCTTGAAGTGTATTTACAAAGGGCAGAAGAGCCTCAAAAGTATCAAAGATAAGAAAAGCCTCAAAACAAAGATAATTAAAAGCCTCAAAAGTAACGAAGAGAAGAATTAGGGGGTGAGACAATAGCTGTCTTCTGGTATATGAGGGGTGGTTTTAAGAAGAAGAAGTTGACTTATTTATCAAAGCTCCTGAGGGCTGGACAAGAAGCAATGAGTGGAAGATCCTTAAAGAGAGATTCAATCTTGAATTAAGGAGAAAATTTCTGGACGGTGAAAAACATCAATCAATGGAATAGTTTGCCTCCTGGAGTTGTGTGTGTTCCATTGCTGGAGGTTTTCAAGAAAAGATTGGACATTCATTAGTTTGAGATGATATAAGGTCTCTTCCATGGGCAGGGGGTTGGACTAGAAGACCTCCAAGGTCCCCTCTATGATTCGATTCAATTCCTATTCCTATTTCTGTTTCTATTCTGTTCCATTCCATTCTTCATTCCAGTATTCTATTCTATTCTATTCTATTCTATTCTATTCTATTCTATTCTATTCTATTCTATTCTATTCTATTCCATTCCATTCCATTCCATTCCACTCCACTCCACTCCACTCCACTCCACTCCACTCCATTCCATTCCATTCCATTCCATTCAATTTACTATGACACCAAACAAGCAAAATTTGTAGAATCAATAAAATTCTGAAAATATGGCAACGATCATGCAAGTCATCCAACTTTGATACTAGAACTCTTTCTTGGCTAGAATGGCAGGGAGATGGAGGTGAGACAGACAATCTCAAAAATGTGTGTGTGTGTGTGTGTTGGGGGGGGGGGGGATGAGAAGCACAAGAGAAATACTGACAAATATATATTTCATCTAACCCTGGGACAATGGAAAAATAAATTGATTTCCCAAGAATGGCCAAGAACTTGAAGTTTTTGTGTGTGTTTAGGGAGGGGCTTTATTGTTTGAAATAATTTTACAGGTTTGTGGTAGGACACACCATGTGATATACCAGCAATTGTGCTTTGTTATTTTTGCATGCTATCAATCTTCATGCTGTGTCCTGTGATCTCCATATATCCAGCTGAAGTTTCCAGCCTGATGCAAAGTACACTTCCATGTTGGTTCAGAACGCTGCAAATTTCCAGTTGTGCAAAGCCAGAGGTTTCATTCCTATGATGATGCCTGCAAAAGACCTTGTGTCAATGGGGCAGGTGATCTTTCTCTCTTGAAAGCAGTTTAAATGTCAATGTTCCATTCAACATTTTAACCAATATTATCCCTTTCTGACAGTAGTACTTCAAGAAGTGAATAATTCAACATTTTCACTTTTGCCCCTTTGTCATAAAGAGCTGTCACATGCAAATTTCCCAGTAATTACAGAAAGATGGATTGCTCACTTACTTGCAAACATCCCATAGTGGCATATATTTAAATATTTAAATATATTTAATTCACCACATGTATATATTCTCCATTTAAGGACTAGCTGTAATAGAAATATCCATGCACCCTGACATAATTGAATTTTATTGATTATGCACCAATAAGGACTAATTCGGTGATGATCTATTTGTTCCTAATTGTAGTTTCCAAACATGAGTAGTAATGGCATCAAATTCATATATTCCTTAAAATCTCAGGACCAACTTTCATAAATAAAAAATTAACAAAGGCATAGCAATAAAGGATTAATAATTCATTAAATCCTCGCATATTATTAAATATGCACAATTATCATATGAATAGATGTCCTTTCTCATGCTAAAAACCCTGATTCAAGGTCTCTAACCAATCCATTGCCTCATATTGCTTCTTTACCTTCCTATCTGCTTTTTTTTCTCCCAGATGCTTTCTTCAAGCAAATATATGATATGTAGCAGAAAGCACTTGTCTTGACCAATGGAAGATTTTTGGAGATTTTTTTTTTAATGAAGTTTTATTTGGGTTTTCACACACAAAATACAAGTAAAACATCTTTTTTGAAAATAGCATGGTCCCGGGTTGAATTTCTTTATACAGACACAAAACTCAATTTCATGCTCCTTTTTGTATTCTATTCCATATCTTATACTACTTTACATTTTCTATATAGTTTTTCCCCTCTTTTAATTTTCTCAATTTTATTTTGAATCTCATCTTAATTCAAATCATTATATTTATACTTTTGTCTGTTCTGTTTCAATTTCATATTATCTTTTCTCATTAAACAAATTTTCTCCTGTAGTTACTAATTGGAGTATGACACCTTTATATCTTTTAATTACATCCATTCAACTCTTATTTAAACTTCAATATATACCTTAAGTTTATGACCTTCAATATAATACATAATACATAACTTCCAATCGAATTCTGCTTGGTACATTCTTATAATACACACTATATTCTTTAAAAAAAAGATTGTAAATCTAAGATTACTTGTTCATTAAAGGTGGCTTCTTCTTTGTCACAATCTTCTTGTTCTGCAGGCATTTTTGTTGTTTCTCATAATTCCAAATCTCCATTTCTAAAAACTGAAATACGAAGCCAAAAGAACCTCTCCCTTCTTGTGCATCTTCTTTGTACTTTTTAAGTTCCATTTTCAGTTCTTCTAAAAGTGGAGCCATTTTAAACAATTTTAAACAACCACCCAATTGATTTTAGTCATTCAAAACAATAACCAAGAATCCAGAAATCATCAAGTAATCCAGATAGTCCCGAGTTATATCTTCTTATTTCTTTTTCGACTTTCTCTTCCTGGGGTTTTTGTTGCAATATTTTAGTTAGAATGTATCTTTTGGAAGTCTTGTTGAGATTTTGCTGTAAGTTCTTTTTTAATTCCAGGCAGTCTCCTCCCTTCCAGATCCTACCCTTTTATTCTTTTTCTCTCCTTTCCTGTTTTCAAAAGCTTTTAATTATCCAGAAATCTTTATTATCCCTTTGACTTTTTATTTTCAGCATTAAATGCCTATTGATGTCAAAGTGGATTTTTTCCCAATTTCTTGCTTAAGTCTCTTAGCTGTCAGTATAGGAAAAGGAGAAAACCAAATATTTTCCCTTTTCTCTCTCCTTCGCAGCTTAAAAATCTTCTTAGGGAACAATGTTATTGTTTTTTAACAGTTTAAATTCCAGGGTACCTTATTTGTTGCTTTTGCTGTTTGACCAGGTCAACCAAAACTTTCACTTCTTATCTTCCTCCTGCACATTCTTTTCTGGTCGAGTTCTTCTTTGAGGTGGCCATTTCTGACCACCGCTGCAACCGCCTTCGGGAAAGGGAGTAATGGCCAGCTGGGGAGGGGAGATGTGGCTCTCCTCAACCCTGCAGGCAGTCTCCCCCCTCTTCACCACCTCTACGGGGTGGCTTAGCCCCGAAACCAGCCGGCTCGGGGCGCTCCAGCGGTGAGCATGGATCGAAGCCTCGCAGAAACGAGGTTTCGGTCTGTCGCTGAAGAAGCTCAAACCAGAAGTCATTTTTGGAGATTTTGTTTACTTATTTAAAGGGCTTCTATGCCACTCCAATTGATAACTGACTCAAGTGCGCCTTACATGCTATAGTTTTGTAAATAAGCTTAAAACAAGATAGTTTCTGTAGACAATATCTATAACAAGCAGGATGCAGCAGAGTTTGGTGCCAGAGATGAATAAAAGAACCCTGCTTCAATCCAGCCTCCCCCTCCTCCAAATTATAAGTCTGTCTTCTGCATCTCTATAACTGTCTGGTTTGGTTCTACAACACAACAAGACAGACACAGACTTCAGAAGATAATTAGGACTGCAGAAAAAACAATTACTACCAACTTGCCTTCCATTGAGGACCTGTATACTGCACAAGTCAAAAAAGAGGGCTGTGAGAATATTTACAGACCCTCACATCCTGGACATAAACTGTTTCAACTCCTATCCTCAAAACAACGCTATAGGGCACTGCACACCAGAACAACTAGACATAAGGACAGTTTTTTCCCAAAAGCCATCACTCTGCTAAACAAATAATTCCCTCAACACTGTCCAACTATTTACAAAATCTGCATTACTATTACTATTAATCTTCTCATCACTCCTTATCACCCATCCCCTCCCACTTGTCACTGTATGATTGTAACTTTGTTGCTTGTTTCATTATAATTTAGATTGACTGTTTCCTAGTATGATTTGATTGTTTATTAATACAAAAAGATACAGGAAGCCCAGTTCTGCAGTGATGTCATTCCACAAGTCCCTCCTTTACATGCCTGGTCCCAATGCTGCTGCAGACTGGGTCTTGAAGAGGGACATCACTGCATATGCTCTGACAGACAGAATAGAATAGAATAACAGAGTTTGGAAGGGACCTTGGAGGTCTTCTAGTCCAACCCTCTGCTTCGACAGGAAACCCTACACCACAATCTGTTGCAGGGCCGTCAAACTCATGGCCTGTGGGCCAGATGCGTCGCACGCTGGTCATGCCCACACCTGGTTTAGCGAAGGTGAAAAGTCATGATATGCCGCCGTGATGCCACAAGATTGACACCCCTGATCTATTGTTTGCTAGCAAAAAAATAAATAAATAAACAGGCCAGACACTTCCTCTCTGCTTTCTAACAACCATCAGACTGGCTAACTTGTTTTCTGACACTGATTGCCAATTACCAGCCAAGAACTGGCTGCTTTTTTTTTTTTTTTTTGATCTGGCAAGGAATAATTAAACTGTCATTTATTTATTTTTCAGACTGGAATAAAAAACAGAAATCCAGGGATCAAGTTATGTCAGCTGATGTCAGAGGCAAAAGTCCAGGTCCATGCAGGAAAGGACAAGGAAACTGTTTTATTTCTAAAAATAAATAAATTCTATGCACTAGAATCTTCTAAACTAATGCTTAGCACCTGCTTGGAATTAGATAAAGGTCCATGGAATTCAAGGGAGATGAGACTTAAACTGCTTGTGGCTACACAGGGATTCCAGGCTGGTGCCTCTTTTGACTCTGCCCTCAGATTCTCCCACTCCTTCCCCTACAGTTGAGTTTGCTAACTCCAGGGGTTCATGAGCAGGCTGTCTGAATCAATGGGACCTGAAGGAAACTCCTTCTACATGGATTCTTTTTTCTTTCCTTTGGCCCTACTGATTTATCCTGGTTGCTCAAGGCTCCTCCCTGTTCTCATTTCCTTTTGAATCCCGTTCACTTTCCTGAAAGTGCTATAAAGGCAGCAGAAAGCCAGACCTTGTGCCAGGGACAGTGTGTAACCGAGAAAGGAGAGGCAGAATGTGGAAAAACGAAGTGCTCTGTCACTGACATACCCCTAAGGAACCTCTGTGGAGCAATGCATCTATCACAGTAAATGCATATTGTTTATCCATTGCAGTACACTGTCATGGGTGTTGCATGATAAAATCACTTTCCACCAGCCAGTTAGTGCCAAGAGCTTCCCGTTACTTGTGAGGGGAAGGGAAAAGGGAGCGAGGGAAGAAAATACCAGATAATAAATTATGTCTGAGAACCCCAGATGAATAATAAGCTGCAACCCAAGTCTGTTTTGTTAAAAACAAGGGATACAATTAAAGGTTGTTCATCTAGGGATGTGGGAAAGCGGTGGTGAAGAGCTATAATAATTCAGCAACAACAACAACAAAATGAACACAATAGGCAGGTTTTTCTGCAGACGAAAGAAACGGCAACAAGATATTGCTGCCAACAGAGTTACTGGATAAAGCATCAGAAAGGACCTTTTGTGCTATTCTGGCTCTCTGAATTTGATTCACAAATCAGGAAGGAAAAGCTTTCTTCATCTGTTTTGTTACACATCCCAGACTGATCATTGTTTGGTCATGAAGGACATCTTCTCCAGGGTGTGTTAGGGCTGGGAAAGACACCCACCTGAAACCCTGAAGAACCACAGTCAATAAGGATAGACCAGGGAGTGAGCAACCTCCATCTGAAGGGATGATGGTGGCTCTTGGCCCAGTTTTGAATATCCTTGGGCTGTGTTTCAGCCAGGAAGCAGAAATAGCAATCTGTTTAGGCTTTGCAGGAGAAGCTGGAAAGAGGAGGAGATGAAGAAGATGGAGGAAAAGAGAGAAGAAGAAGAAGGAGGAGGAAGAGGAGGAGGAGGAGGAGGAGGAGGAGGAGGAGGAGGAGGAGGAGGAGGAGAAGGAGGAGGAGAAGGAGGACAAAGGAGATGAAGAAGATAAAGTAATAGATAAAGCAATAGATGAAATCTACATAGACTTCTGTAAAGCCTTTGATTCAGTGGTACATGACAAACTACTCATAACAATAAAATCTTATGGTATCTCTAGATGCATAACTGGATAGAAGCATTCCTGTCAAACAGACAACAAATGGTCAAAATTGGGAGCATCCTATCAAATTCTGTACCTGTCAACAGTGGTGTCCCCCAAGGCAGTGTTCTAGGACCAACTCTCTTCATACTCTACATAAATGACCTCTGTGATCACATTAAAAGAAACTGTGTTTTCTTCGCTGACAATGTTCAATACCACAGACAATACCGCTACCCTTCAAAAAGATCTTGACTATGTATCAGAATGGTCAAACAAATGGCAACTTCAAATCTCAACAAATAAATGCTCTGTCTTACATATTGGCGGTCAAAGGTCCCTCTTTTCACTGCAGTTGTGACTTTGAACATTTGCTAAGTCCATGGTTGCAAGCAGTGGTGGAATTCAAAATATTTTACTACCGGTTCTGTGGCTGCGCGCGGAGCATTGTAAGACGGGCAATTTTCAGCATAAAAACTTACCTTACCATCAGCATTAGTAGTAAAACAGCTGAGGCATGGCAACCCACTCTGCCATGCCTATCAGCTGAGTTACAAACAAAGAAAATATAGGACAGGAAAGGGCGGGTGTGGGTGGGTGTGGCCAATTGCTGACTGGCACTACCAGATCGCTAGAACCATTGTGAACCGGCAGCATAACACCACTGGTTGTAAATCCAGAGGACCTGTAAAACTGCCTCTCCCTAGGAAACATCAAGGCAGAACCATCTATTTCCGACAGCATCCTAAAGAGATAGCATAGAACTTCATCTTGCCGAGTCAAAGATCTGAGAGAATATAAGCCTGTTTATTTATCGTCCTTTCCTTTCACCCAGTGACAGATATCTAGTCATTTTGAAAGATTTGGGCTTCCATCTCCAAGCATAGGACTGAACAATGCCACCCTTAAATTTTTATTTTCTTTGTTCCGTGTCTCTTCTTGCGGAACATAATTGCACTTAATCGCTTTTTAAAGTAAGATGATAATTATCTTCATGTCAGATTATCTGCTTTTCAGTTGAGGGGGCTATTGGTGTTAAGTTTTCACACACTCACCCCCTCCTTGTCTTCAAAAGTAGTGCAGTGATCTCCTGATCTTCACATCACTTCTCCTGTAAACATTGGGCTGTGATAAGGTTTTATTTTTTTCCTCCCCTTTCTTAACAAGGGCTGGAATGCAATTTATTTTACATAGCTTCGCATAATAAAGTGGCATTTAGATAACTCATTCAAAGGGCAGATAGCAATTCTCTTCAGACTTCATTAAACCATTCTTTTCATGCTGAATTAATGTGTCAAATATATTTGGAACAACAAACTGAATTATTCCTTTTTGTGCCCTGAGGAAAAAAAAATATGATAGAAGCTGAGTTGCCTGGATTTTTATCAATTAGCTTTGTATTGAAAATCTGTTAATAGCCTCATCAGGCTCCATTCTGTGGGGGTTTCCTTCTTCTGTAAAAGAGCAATTTTTCCCCCTGCATTTGCTTCTGATCTATTGACAAAAGGATGAAATTTTAGCAGAAATGGTTTAGGGAGGGCCGTGCAGCTTGTTGATTTGATCCCGACGTCTTTGTTCTTTAAATCTGAGACATCTACATCTTTGAAGTGTAAAAAGGCAAATCCATATGGGTTGCTTCAGCAGAGATCCGCCTTCATCTAAAAAAAGAACCCCCCCCCCCAAAAAAAGGCATTGAAAAAATCACGTGTCAACTTTGCATCTGCAGAAGAAAAATTTGGAAAGAATGAAATTTAGAAAGAATGAATTACAGGTAGTCCTCGACTTACAACTGTTCATTTAGAGACTGCTCAAAGTTACAACGGCACCGAAAAAAGGGACTTATGACCATTTTTCACACTGAATGACCTTTGCCCTGTGATCATGTGATCAAAATTCAGATGTTTGGCAAGTGGCTCATATTTATGACCGTTGCTGTGTCCCAATTTCATTTGATCCCCTTTTGCGACCTTCTGACAAGCAAAGCCAATAGAGAATCCAGATTCACTTAACAACAAGGTGACATTACACTTATCAACTGCAGTGATTCACTTAACAACTGTGGCATTAACAAAGTTAATCGGAGAAGCCAGATTTCTTTCATAATTGCATGATTTGCTTAATGACCCCAGGAAGGAAAGATCGTAAGATCAGGTGTGACAATCTCACTGTGCAGCAGCAGCCAAAAATGCCAATGCAATCCTAAATTGCATTAACAGAGGGATACAATCAAGATCAAGGTACTAATACCACTCTATAAAGACTTAATAAGACCACACCTAGAGTACTGCATCCAGTTTTGGTCATCACATTATAAAAAAAATGTTGAAACTCTAGAAAAAGTACAGAGAAGAGCAACCAGGATGATTAGGAGACTGGAGACTAAAACATACGAAGAACGGTTGCAAGTACTCGTCATGGCTAGTCTAGTGAAGAGAAGGACCAGGGGAGACACGATAGCAGTGTTACAATATTTGAGGGGCTGCCACAAAAAGGAAGAGGTCAAGCTATTTTCTAAAGTGCCTATAGGCCTGACAAAGAATAATAGATGGAAACTGAACAAGGAGAGATTCAATATAGAAATAAGGAGAAACTTTCTGACAGTGAGAACAATCAACCAATGGAACAGAAGTTGCCCTCAGAAGTTGTGGGAGCGCCATCACTTGAGACTTTCAAGAAGAGATTGGACTCCCATCTGTCAGAAGTGATGTAGGGTCTCCTGCTTGGGCAGGAGATTGGACTAGATGACCTATAAGGTCCCTTCTAACTCTGATTATCTGTTATCTGTGATGGAAGCTACAGTTGCAGGTGTGGCTGGAAGTTGAGAAATACCTGTACGTTAACGTCAAAAAGCACATACCTTGCTTTGACACAAAGTTTTGGCAACTCCAAGAGCATGTTGAGCAAAAGCAAAATGTTAGAAGACCTCCAAGATCCCTTTCAACTCTGTCATCCTGTAGTTACTCCATCATCTCCAAATATCACTGCCAAACTGTGATATTTTTTTAAATGTAACAGAAAATCAAATTTACCAAACATAAAGAGGAATCACGCAAAAAGCATGTAATTGTTTTAAAGTAAATTATACTATTAAAGTACATTTACTAAAGTGAGTTTTTGGTCCAGAGACATCCACTTTTGGGGTGCTACCTTCTATACAATAGTTGTAGGAGAACAACGGCCATTGGTGAAGGGAATGTCCATGAACAAACAAGTTGTTCTTCGTTTAAAGCAGAAAGTGAGAATTAAATTAGTAAGAACTAGGTTGAAAAAAGCAGGAAGCAGGATTCAAAGGTAGGAAATTGAAATTACCAAGTTCCTGTTTTTCATGCATAAAGAGAACTCCCCATCCTATGCTTTTTATGTGTTCCTATCTAAGCCTGACACATCTATGAACATAGAGTCTTTCCACATGTCAAGAATGCATAGCGACTCAACCAGAAGCCCAGAATATTGGAAATGCAAAAGTAAACAGGGCACCTATTTCCCTATGTGGTGGACGTGTTCAGAAGCCAAGACTTATTGGAGTAGAATTAAAAAGTGGGGAGAGGAAATAATGAAACAAAAAATTGAATTCAGACCAAAACTGGTTTTTTTGTGAATAATAAGAGGAGACTATACTAAGACAGACAAATACATTATTTTACATATAATAACTGCGGTCACAACTGTGTACGCACAGTACTGGAAACAGGATAATATACCATCTGAGGGGACAGTGATAAGAAAGATTTTGGACTGCGTGGAGATGGATAGCCTGACCTTAGAGTTAAAAGATAGAGGTGAATCAAAGTATTATCTGGTCTGGTATACCTGGTACACCTGGTTAGACAATAGATATAAAAGTAACACAGTAACTAATATATGAATATGAATGTTCACAATGCTGTAATGTTGTTGAAAGTGTTGATATGTTATAAATTGCTGGAAAATGTTTAATAAAAAGTATTTAACAAAAAAGAATGCATGGAGACATTTTCCAGAAACAGCCTCTGTTAATACTTAGATCAGGAAATCATATCCCTTACTCGGGCCTATCCTTGACTTGCTCCATCGTACATTGGCACAACATCTGAAAAATGCCTTGTCAAGCAAATCAGCAAAGGAACTCTTCCAGAAGGAGGGAATCTGATGAGATGCTAATTGCAAAAGACTAATAAAATGGCACTTCCTGGCTCATTCGAATAAATGCTCCTGTAGATGTTGCCAAAGGTAATGTGCACGAGAGATAGAAGGGAAAAAAAGAAGGTCAAAATGCTAGGAACAATAGTCATCATTTAGCCGAGGGAGTCAGCTAACTGCCTCATTTTCGCAAGTCCTTGTAGCCAGGATGGCATGTCAGAAAATGATTATTTGTGTAAATGTATGCACAATTTTGAGGGTTATTTTTTTAAATACATGATATCAGTCTCTGAGGGAGCCAAGTGTGATTTTTGCTCAGCGATGACCTTTCATTTGGCCATGTCATATGCGCATGATTTTCTTTGATTGCCCATTTCAACATAATCAGTTTTTATTACCATCATCAGCTTATTATTTCTTGGAAAGAAACGGCGCTAAACTGGATTTTGTGAAAAATGCACCAGTCTCAAAGAACAACTGACCTTTTATCCTTCCTTCCTTCCTTCCTTCCTTCCTTCCTTCCTTCCTTCCTTCCTCCCCCTCCCTCCTTCCTAATTTGTTTCATTTCCCCCTTTGTTCCTGTTTTCTTTTATCCCTTTCTTTCCTTTTGTCTGACTCTCATCTGTTCCTTCTTTCATTTGTCCCTTCCCTTTTCCTTCTTTTAGTCTCTATCCCCTTCCTTCTTTGATTTTCTATTTTCTTCCCTCTTCCTTGCAAGGGACTTTGGAGGTCTTCTAGTCCAACCCCCTGCTTAGGCAAGAAACCCTACACCACTTCAGACAAATCCAACATCTTTTAAAAGACTTCCAGTGTTGGAGCATTTACAACTTCTGGAGGCAAGTTGTTCCACTGATTAATTGTTCTGTCAGGAGCAATTGCTTCTCTCCTTGATTAGTTTCCACCCATTGCTTCTTGTCCTGCCCTCAGATGCTTTGGGGAATAGCTTGGCTCCCTCTTCATTGTGGCAGCCCCTGAGATATTAGAAGGCTGCTATCATGTCTCCCCTGGTCCTTCTCTTTACTTGACTAGCCATGCTCAATTTCTGCAACCATTCTTCATATGTTTTAGCTTCCAGTCCTGAATCATCTTTGTTGCTCTTCTCTGCACTCTTTCTAGCATCTCAACATCTTTTTAAAGATGGCATTCATTCATTCATTCATTCATTCATTCATTCATTCATTCATTCATTCAATGCCCATCGCCATCAAAAGCTGGGGACGATGGGAGTCATACTCCAACATTTCCGGAAGGTGCCACTTGAAGGATGCTGTTCTCACTTTATTACTGTTAAGAAAAAAAAGGATTCAGGGCTTTTTCTTTAAAAAAAAGGAGGTTATAGTTGCATGTTCCATCTATTGCAATGTGCCAAGGAGACCCATATTTTATCCCTAGTTCCATGAATGACAAAAGAGGAAATAATGAAAAAAGAATTTTTGTCTGTCACAGCCAATTGGGGGTTGTCTCCTTGCTATCCTCTTTGGTACACTTATTATAGCACGATATGCATTAAAAAGTGATATGAATTGCATTACAGTGTAAGAAGGGAGCCATCACGCCATAAATCAGAACCAAATGCTGAGACAGAAAGGCTGAGCTGAGGAAGGAAGAACAGCACAAGGAGCCCAGACTTTTATTATTTTAAAGGAGTTCACAATATTTAATTTCCTTGTGTGTTTAGACTCTAACAACCACTGAATCAGCAGAGACTCTGAGGGTGGCATTTTGTAACCTATCTCAACACAGCAGACCCGGGCCTTAATGCTAATTGACAGCATCCTTTGCAAAGGTGGGATTCAGCAGGTTCTGACCAGTTCTGGAGAACCGGTAGCATAAATTTTGAGTAGTTGGGAGAACCAGCAAATGCCACCTCTGACTGGCCCCGCCCCCATCTCTTCTCTGCCTCCCGAGTCCTAGCTGATTGGCTGGGTCTTCTTTGGTTGCCCTGCACAGGAGAACGGAGCTGGAAAGCAGGTTAGTGGGGTGGGGAGGGAATGGGGATTTTGCAGTATCCTTCCCCTGCCACGCTCACCAAGCCACACCACGCCCACCAAACCACGCCCACAGAAACAGTAGTAAACATTTTTGAATCCCACCATTGATCCTTTGGCTATAAGGGCTCAAATCTCCCTTTGGCAATGCGGTAGGAATCTGGGGGGGAAAGAAATTATCTGCAAGATAATTCTATCCTGATATTTTCTTCTGCCTTAAAAAAAATTCTCCTCCTTAAGTCTGATGAGTGAGGAGTTGCCTTTTTTTTTTGCAAATGAAAATGCAGGTAGTCCTCGATTTACAACCACATTGAGCCCAATGTTTCTGTTGTTAAATGAGTTTTGCCCCATTTTCTTGTTTTTCTTGCCACCGTGGTTAAGCGAAGAACTGCCATTGATAAAGTTAGTCACCTTCCATCCTTCTGAGGTTGACTCAGCCTTCCATCCTTCCAAGGTGAGTAAAATGAGGAGCCAGATTGTTGGGGGCAAGAGGCTGACTCTGTAAATGCTTAGAGAGGGCTGTAAGGCACTGTGAAGCCATAGAGAAGTCTTAAGTGCTATTGCTATTTAATCTCCAAACTTGGCAACTTTAAGACCTGTGTCCGAAAGGTGCTTTTTTAGGAGGCAACTGGACTTTCTTATTTTTTTCTTTTAAATACGTTTTTTCCCAAAGGGGAAAAAAAAACAAAAACAAGAGAGTGCAATTGCCTCGGTCAGTGTTCCAGAAAACCTCCACTCCAACAAATAACTCCGAGACAGACATTTTCTGAAAAGTTCTTTTTTTATTGGATAGTAAACTAGGGGGAATCCTGAATCTGAAAGTTCCGGGCTTCCTTGCAAAAAGTAAAAAAATACAAATCCACCCCCTGCACCCATCATCCCATCACATGCCCCAATCATCATCTGTCCCAACTTGAGACTTACCCTCACTTAGGCGCAAACTAACATGACCTTGAATTAGAAAAAGAATGTTATTATGTCTAACAACATACACCCCAGGAAATTCTCCCTTCCCATTTTCCCAGGCTCAAAATATGGCAGCTTGGGAGCATCTGATCTCAGTGTTGCTTCCAAAGTTGAGAGCCTCCTGAAAAAAGCACCTTTCACACAACCATCAGCTGGATGGCCGAGAATCTCTATAGACTTTTAAGACTTGTGGACTTCAATTTCCAGAATCATACTGGCTGGAGAATTCTGGATGTTGAAGTCCACAAAGTTGCCAAATTTGGAGACCTCTGATATATTGTGGAAGCCAGGATTTAGATGCATACTATTTCCGCCTTTGAAACAAAAAGATTTGTAAAAAAAAAACACCTTCTCTTTTGTCTTTTTCTATGAGAATCGGTGCTTTAAAAAAAATGTAGGGTATTTTTTTTCAGCTGAGCACTAGTCTGGTCAGATTGTATCCAGTGATAAAATGGGACATCTCCACAATTAGAATTAGAACCTCTACAATTAGAATAAAAGGCAAAAATTATGTATCTCCATGATTAGTGGAGCTCTTCCAGATTATGTTATTGGAAAAAAATAATCGTTTTATTTCTGAATATTGCCCTGCTAATTTATTAGCTCAGATATTCTAATTTTCAGTTGAGAAATCTACAATTTTGTCCTCATGACTTTTAATTTTTTTTAGAAAATATATTGATTTAAAATGTTTCTGGTTTCTTCTCCTTTTCTCTTAAAATTATAATAAATCCCATTACTGCGTCTAATAAACCTTAGTTTGCACGTTGGATAATCTATGATTCTTTCTATTTATGCAATGTATTTGTTCCATAAAACTACCCACCATCTTTAATTAAACACATTTTACATTTTCATTGCAATTGCAGAAAACTTCAAAAACACAACAGGGAAGGTATTACTGAGCTATTATGCACTTCCCAGGTGATTGAAAACACTAAGTGTTTCTCATACGTCATAATGCACTTGAACAATGATGGTTATTAGTAACATACCCATAATAGTGGAATGAGAAATGCTAACACTCTTTTAGCTTTAAATGGTGCCTATACAGCTCTATTGTGTATTTATACTAAATAAGTTCTCAGTGGTTTTATCAGATTGGCTGTGGAGATTCTCCGTCTTCCAGGTCATAGTTGTCTCAAAGATGCTTTTTCCCCCTGCAAAATGCAATTGGACTGGATGACGAAAATGTTTCGTTTCTCATCCAAGGAGCTTCATCAGTTCTGATGGCAGGGTACTGACACTTGAGACTGGGTGGTGGAAGGATGGAAGGATAGGTTCTGACAGGATGGTAGTGGGAGTGAGGAGTTGGCAGGATTATATTTCTTTGCAGTCATCCGGTTGTTAGAACTCTCCCTGAGAGCTGTTAAGGCCACTTGGTTTTATCTGTGCCCTCAGGTTCACCTGAATCAAGACGCAATTGGTTGTGGAAGATTGATTGCCTCAAAGATCTGGCTGAAAAATGCCGCCATTTTATAAATGGAAAAAGGTGAAGGATTGAGCGTGAAGGATATAAACGGCTCAAGATGATAAATAATTTTTGAATTTTAAACTAGTAAGCCATGCTATGTTCACTAAAAAGCATATTTTTTTCATGATATGAAAATATCATTTTCATGATTGACTGTCCTGTCCTGATTCATCATAGTCATCTGTTGAAGTGAAACTGAATTAATTAGGTACGTCCAATACTATTGTTAGGAAGCAAATTCAGATATTTTTTTAGTTGAGTAATTGAGATTGGTCTTATTGTGTTTAATCAATCAGCAACTGATAAGAGATGCCATTAAAAAACAAACATGGATATTTGATCCGGAATCAATTAGGATTAATTTTTAGGATGATCCTGGATTGAAGCCATGGTAAAGTTTTCTAATAGTTTAATAACAAAGGAATTTCAATCTTGTCTTTTTTTATCATTATATTTTTACTACTTGTTTGCTTTTATATAGTATTTCCATTCTTATTGTTTTTCCTGTTAACTATTTTGTTATTAATAGCATATATAGCTGACAGGCGAACAATTTGTAAATGGATTTAGTAATTTGGCCTGTTTTGCAAGAGACATTTTTTGTTTTATTGTGTTTTTTCTTTTGTTTTTGAAAAAACATTTTGGTGTTTTTTATTTTAATTATTATTTAATTTATTTTAGTTTAGTTTTATTCAAACTAAATATCATGATAAAAAGATATTTATTTAAGACATTTGTACACTGCTTCTGATAGAAGCAGGAGACAAACACATTTAAAAATAGTACTAACCCCATCATTCACTCATGGTGGCTATGCCCCAAAGTTAAAAAGTATTGGATTAAAATACAAAAATGGCTATACGAAATTACAAAATGTCAAATAGAATTGAAGTCGGAATTGTTTCTTTAAAGGATAATTAAGGGGAAATATAATAACAAGATAAAATACATGATCTTGCATATAACTACGGCAGCGAGAATCACACTCACACAATGTTGGAAAAAGGATACTACTGTCAGAAGGCCTAGCAATCGAAAAGATCTTAGATTGCATGGAAATGGATAAACTCACCTTAGAATTAAAAGCAAAGGAAGACTCGGAATATTACATGGTTTGGGAAAATTGATATGAATGGATGGATAATAGGAATAAGAATTGTAGAGATTAGAAGAAGATATAGAAATGTATATGAATAATTAGAAATATATGGAAATGTGAAATATAGATAATAAGAATTATTTAACAAATTTGTACTTATAGTTTTTGAAATTAGGCTTGATATATTTATATACTTCTACATATTTATACTGTATTTATTTATATATTTATGGATATATATTTATATATAGAACAATTAGAATCAGAACTGTATACATATTTATTTATACATTAAATCATATTAGTATTAACATATAGTAATACCATATATAGTTGAATATTTATAGCACTGTTTATTTGCTTACTTGTATTTATTATTAATTGTATTTACTATTATTTATTATTAAGGAGAACTATATGTACTGTTAAAGATGATTGGGTTTTGTAAAAAGAAAAAAGTACAATATTTTTTAAAAAAAAAAAATAGTACTAACCCAAAGGTCTTTAAACAGTTCATAAAATTTGCATTAAAATGGATGGGAGTGGTGAAGAATATAAGAACAAGAAAGATCTGGATGAAGAGACAGACTTTCAGTTTGGCCCTTAAATTATGACATTGTTGATAGCCATCAAACATCAGGAAAGAGCATAAGAGCAGGGTGCCACCATGAGAAATGAAAAATGACACCATCTATCAACCTTTGTCTCTGCAGATTTATCTAGATATCCTGGTGCAAAGTCATTTAGGATTTTATATACCACTAAGCTGCCAAGTTAGCAATGTGGACTGCTCTTCTAAGTCATTTAGTCTTCTAAGAAGGAATATAGATCCAACCTTAAGAGAGATGGAGCTATACATGCAATGCAATCAATACGATCTTAAGCAAGTTTTCTTCTGCCTTGGGTAAGGTAGAAGATAAATATTCTCTCACCACCAAAGTTTCAGTACAACTTACCGCTGTTCAATTCTGTCCAGAGCACGGACCTGGAAGAGGTATCAGTTTCTTCATCACCCCAAAGTGGTCTTGGAGTGAACTGAGGCAGGATGTAAAATTAGGTAATTAATCAGAATTAACGTTTATGCCAGGACCAAAGAACAAATCAATAGGCCGAGTCACGAGTCAAGAACAAGAATGCAGAAGAAGGACAAATAAATAAATGTATCTCACAAAAACCATCTCACTTGTGCTTAGTTGAAATAGAGAGTTCCTATCATTCATTCATTTATTTATTTATTCATTTATTTAATTAATTTATTGGCTACCTATCTTACCATAAGGTGACTGTGGGCTGTTTACAGACATTAAAAAAAAAATTAAAACAAGAATAAATTAAAATCAAGGTTAAAATCAAGGACATGTGGGGAAGGCAAGGGTGTAACGGGATTTTTACTATTTTACTATTTTAATGGTAACATTTTACTATTTATTATAATAATATATTATTATAAACAAAATTACTATTTATTTCCCCAATGATATATGAATTTCAGTTTCCCTGAATTCTCAGCTATGGTCTAACCTAAGTACTACAAGCGTCTATACTTAATAACCGTGATGGCAAACATAGGCACACATGCCACAAGTGGCACGCAGAATTAACGCGAGCCAGAGGCAAACTTACCTCACTCCACATGCGCGTGCTTCACAGCTGATTTTTTTCAATTGGTTTGAGGCCTTTTTCGGCCTCCCAGAGGCTTGGAAAAAGCCTCTGCAAGGCTTTTTAGGCCGAATTATAGGCCCGTTTCATCACTTCCTGTAATACCGGAAGTGTAATACTGGAATTGCTGACACCCGTGCAATTTTTGGCACAGGAGCCAGGAGCCCAAAAAGGTTACTCACCACTGCTTTATAATGACATATAGAATATAGGCGAAGCTACATTTGCAATAATTTTGGTGGTTTCTTTTCTTAACTGAGATTTGTTTATTAATTTATAATTCACACTTTTTTTCAGACAAACATTTGTCTGAAATGGTATAGGGTTTCCTGCTTGAGTTGAGGGTTGGACTAGAAGACTACTCGTAGCAGAATACCTTATGCCACTGAAATTTTAGACCTAAACAACCTAGAACTACGCCGCCTTCGGTTCAATCTAAGTATAGTACATAAAATTATATATTGCAATGTCCTACCTGTCAATGAATAGTTCAGTTTCAACCAAAACAATACAAGAGCACACAATAGATACAAACTCAAGATAAACCGCACTAAACTTGATTGCAGGAAATATGACTTCAGCAACAGAGCGGTCAATGTCTGGAATACTCTACCTGACTCTGCGGTTTCTTCCCCCAACCCCAAAAACTTTAACTTTAGACTGTCTACTCTTGACCTCACCCCTTTCCTAAGAGGTCTGTAGGGCGCGTGCATAAGCGCACCAACATGCCTACCATCCCTGTCCTATTGTTTTTTTTTTCTTATTCGTATCCATTTCATGTATTCATAACCATGTTTATACTTATACCTGTTATCTAATAATCGCTTGACAAAATAAATAAATAAAAAACAAACAAATAAACAAACAAATAAATAGATAAATAAATAAATATCACCAATAATTATCTTTACTTATGTTCTCTGGAAACAAAGCATGTATCTCTAGCGGATAGTTCCTCTCTGAGTTTGGCGGCCTTCCCAGTGTGTGTTATCTGTGGATATCCTAACCAACCCTTATCTTGCCTGGTTTGTGTTGCTTTTTTCCTTCTTTGTGTAACTGTGTGGGTTGTTGTTGTTTTTTTTGTCTTCCATCAAAGATATTCAGAGCTTGGAAGCAAAGTGAAGGAATAAAAGGGGCTTCCCCCATTTTCTGTGGCTGTATTTGTTTTGTATCCCACCCTGGGTCATCACAATTTGTCTGAAATGGTATAGGGTCCCCTGCTTGAACAGGGACTTGACTAGAAGACTTCCAAGGTCCCTTACAGCTCTATTCTGATTGATCTTGGTTTGTTGCATTATCCTCCATCATCAAATTTCCTCAATTAAGTTTGGTTACCCACGCCTGTCTCTTTGCTTGAAGAATGAACCCAGTCTGTGTCTTCCTCATTTAAATTGAGTTAGATTTCCCCACCAGCTTTCTTAATTGTCATTATTCATTCAAGCCTACCTGTCAATTGACCCAGAGGATCTAATCAGTTTAAAGGGAGGAGCTGGGAGAAATAAGATTTTGTAAAACAGAACACCGCTGACTGAAATAGAGCAGAGGCAATTGATAATCCGAGCTGTGTTTGGAGTGGACTGTGGCAAAATACAATAAATACTCTTCAGGTGGGCCAGAAAAGCAGCCAGATATCAATTATTAAAATGACACAGTTGGCCTTTACAACGTCTGTATTATTTATCCTAGAGAGCTGAGGAAATGGCTGGAACTGCTGCTTTTTCTTGTAAATTAATCATTTCATAAAGATTTCCTTCCCCAGAAACAACATTACTGCCCTCTCCCTAAGCCCAGTCAAATTTCAACACCCATCTCTCCATTTTGAGTGATCTTTCTGAAATGTTTGGATCCCCCTGTCACCTTAAAATGTACAATTTTATAAAAATAAAATGTCTAATTGGCACTTCACTGTTAAAGACTCAGAAAAGTGATTTATGAGACCAGCAACACGCAGTCAAGACACCCAGCCAATTAATATACATTGCCATTTCTCAGATACATAATATATGTTTTATATATATATATATATTTCAACCGAAAGCATTTGATGAAGATGTTTACAAGAAGGAATTATGGCAGATTAGTGAAAGGAGACTTCTATAGGTCCTGGAGTTACTTGCAAAGCAATGAAACATTTCACCGTTATAGCAATAGAAATAGCACTTAGACTTATATACCGCTTCATAGTGCTTTCCAGCCTTCTCTAAGCGGTTTACAGAGTCAGCCTCTTGCCCCCCAACAATCTGGGTCCTCATTTTACCCACCTCGGAAGGATGGAAGGCTGAGTCAACCTTGAGCTTGGTGGGATTTGAACTGCCAAATTGCAGGCAGATGATAGTCAGCAGAAATGGCCTGCAGTACAGCACTCTAACCACTGCACCACCAAAGCTCGTTATGTAGACTTACTCATTGGTCTACTGCTTGGTTGATACCTAAGATGCTGGCAGCAACCCGTATCTACTACCAGTGCCAGTCAATGATATTTGCAATACATTTTTAAATGTTCAGTTGACTGAGTTTCATGTTTAATAAATAAAAGAGATAATAATAATAATCCAGGCTGCTATTTGCTATGTACTCCAAACTTCCTTCAAATGCACCCCACAAGTCTAACTAGCATAACTTTCATGCCAAGGCCATTTTTCTCTCTTGGTCAACAAATAAATGTTTCGACTATTTTTCCTTTTGGCAATATTAGAATGAAACAAAACTAAACCAAAATTGCTCATCCCAGGTGATGCTACAGGTTTTCCTTCCAATTAATGCACTCTTCTGTTAATGCATGATAATTAATTCACCCACTCGTTCCAAGTAGATTACAGCCATCCATCAACACTTCCAAAATCATACAAATGGCCATCTGCAATGCCCACTTAATATTTTGGCTCCAAACCTCTGACAATCTATGAAGTCATTCATTGCTAAAAGTTAGTGCATTTGTTGTGGGATTGTAAAATATTGATTGTCCTGTCTTTTCCCTTTGAATGCTTATGGAGTGCACCTTTCCAGCACTTGCCATTATGTGCTGTCCTGGATTGAAATGCATTGTTGGGGTCCAGACAGTCCAAGACAGAAATAGAAAATAGTTACTGATCTGGTTTCTCATTCAAACTGACTCTAAGAATGGATGGTGATTTCTTCTTGAGCCCTAGAGGAAAATCATTAATGTCTTGAGATGGAATGGCCTATAAGGTAGGAGGCCAGGTAGCGCAATGACATCTGCATTAATTCATCCCTTAGAATTATGAAAGACTCTTGTGGCTGCACTGCAGTTTGTTATCTTAGTTTGGACATGTGTTTGGACACATCTGATTAGAGACTTGACACATCTTGTTAATAAAATAAAGAAAAATAGACTGCATATTTTGCGAGAATGATGGTGAGCTTTGCACCAGTGGGTTCATGCTCATGCAATAAATCTATGATCCATGTTTGCATGTTCTAGTAAACCCTTGTGTGGTGTGCATATGAGCAGTTACCCCTGTTATGAGGTGTTAGTTTAGGATTCAAACCACAGCAACCCTAGCTGTAAAGGCAGTCTATAAATCTTGAAAAACAAGGTTGTAGAATGGATTTGAGTCCCTTCAATTTGATGAAGACCAGGAGAACAAATTAGCAAGATGGGATATACAATATGTTGGATTGTTTCATTAAATGATTCACATGGAAGCTGTAGTCCAGTTGTCAAGATAAACAAGAAATGTGTTCATGTATAGAAAGATGTGGCCGCACACATTGGAAGTTCTCAATCATGATTCTTCCAGTTTTGATTAGCATCATCTGAACTGACAATGGGTTTCTCTATGAGCAGAATTCTTTGGATTGGGGTGTTCAACCCTACAACTTTAAGACTTGTGAATTGCAACTCCCAGAATTAATTAATCCATGGCTGGCTGGGGAATTCTGGGAGTTGAATTCCACAAGTCTTAAAGTTGCCACGGTTGGATACTTCTGCCATGGACAATCTGAAAGGCTCTTGAGAAAGTTGCCCAGGGCAATTGAGGATAAGGCTCGGGTACACCGGCACATCTCTTTAATGCATCATTAAATACATTCTTCAGGCCAAATGCCAAAATCAAACTGAAGCCTGGAACTCAGTTGGAACTTTGTATTTCCCTAAGGCTGGGATGAGAGTCCATTTGGTGCAGTGATTAAAGGTGCTGAATTAGATGCCAGGAGACCATCTGTTCTAGTCCTGCCTTAGGCTATATTGCCTATCCCAGGACTTCATTTATTTTTTTCCTTTTCTTTTGCCTTCAAGGCACTCTTGACTTTTAACAACTACATGGACAAATCCAAGCCAGAATGTTGGCAACTTTTCAGAAGTGGTTTGCCCTCATCTCCTTCTTCCCGGGCCTGAGAGAGAGGGACTGGCTCAAAGTCCCTCAGCTAGTTTCCCCACCTAAAGTAGAATTAGAACTCATAATAGCCTGGCTTCTAATTCCAAACTTTAACAAATTCACCAAATGAGAGTATTCTCTCTCTCATCCAGGTGTCGGATTCTACCTGGTCAGACTGGTTCTATAGAACTGGTTGTTATGATTCTGCCCAGTTTGGAGAACCGGCAAATTGCGCCACTGACTGGCCCCTCCCCTCCCCTTTCCACCCACTTACTCCTTACCTGGCATGCGCGCCATCCAACTTGTCTGCCTTGTTGCCTTCTTTTTGGTGAGTTCCTATTTTTCCTTTTTTCCCCCCAACATCAGCTGTTCCGACTATCAGCTGTGATGGGATAATTAGATTAGTTAGAAAGCAGGAAATCATTGGATTTCTTGCTTTCTAGTTCATCTAAAAGCAGAGCTGAACCTTCCTTAGGACGGAAGCTTCTATTTTTTCAGTGCAGATTCATGCAATAGATTGCAGAATGGTAGATCTGTGAGTGAATCTGTGATTCTGTGAGTAACTCAATCTGCCTGCCTTCTTTGCTTGATTTTGGGTAAAAGTTGCTCTTTTTTCTATATCTATAAAATCCAATATTTACATACATGGTGTATTGTGCGTTAATTTTGTGAGTTTGCTTGCTAGCAAATTTTATGAGTTTTCAAGCAAATTTTATGTGACAGACTCGGGCAACAAATTGCAGAAAGATAGAGCTCTGAGTGAATCTGTGATTCTGCAAGCAACTCAATCTGCCTGCCTGATTTGCCTGATTTGGGGTAAAAGTTGCTCCTTTTTAAATAAAAAATTCATTATTTACATAAATATTTACAATATTTATATACAAGCCGCGCCAACCCAGTCACGTGACCATCAAACCATGCCCAGTCAGCAAGCCATGCCCACCCAGTCACATGACCACAAAGCCACACCCAGAAATTTTGGCCACGCCCACAGAACTGGTTGTTATGGAATTTGAATCCTACCCCTGCTTTCATTCTCTGTCCTGCGTATAGGAAAGGAAAGGAACATCCTGCCTTCTTGCTGCTGTTCAAGTTTTCTATTAGATTTGTGGCTGGTGTTTTAATCAATGGCGAAGATACCTCTCTCCTGAACTCTGAAGTGGTATGATACATTAACTCTCCCCTATTCTTCTAATCTACATCTAACTTCTTCTGCTTCTTGCATTAGCTCAGTTGGGTGATTAAAAGAAAAAACAGCCTTTCAGTTTCCATTTTTTTTCCAGCTGCTAGGAAACCAAGCTAATTCAAAGAGCCACCAGCATTTTCAAAAAATGACTAGGAAAGAACTATACTCAAGTAGTATCTATTTTTTTTTCAAAAACTCTTTATGCTATAAGTATTGATTATTATCTTTCTTTCTTTTTTATCCCGTATGCCATTCCATGAATCACTGTTTCTAAGAATCCCTTTATGCCATCTAATAAAATGCCTTCTTAGAAAGCAGGGAGGACTTAATGATGTTTTCAGATGTAGTTTGAAGCATTTCTTTAATATAGATTATAGATGGCAGTGAAAAGACAGAATTCATTTGTTTTTCCAAGCTGTCTATAAAGCAAAACAGAGATGAAATTCTTGTAAAGCTGTAGTTGTAGGTATGAGAGGTCCCTTGGTACTCACTGCGCCTGGGCCAAACTGAATAGGCTAAACTGGTGACAGCTACCCACAATTTTCTCCAAAGGAACCGTGACTATCTACTTATACTCATTATTGGCAATGTCTTTGTGATATATAATATAGAATAGAATCTATTGACCAAGTGTGATTGGACACACAAGGAATTTATCTGTGGTGCACAAGCTCTCAGTATACATACAAACAACAAGGCAATGTCATGGATCATAAATCATAAGATACAATAATAAATCGTAAGATACAAACAACAATTGATGATTCGTAATGTACCAACAGGAGTAGGTAGTAGGAATGATGAGAGGTGAGAAAGATGAGAAGACGAGGAAGATGAGAAGATGATAAGAGTAATATGAAAATTGTATGCAAATCTGCATTGTCTTCGTGCCTTCTTTTTTTGTACAAATTATGACAACTTTATTGTCCGTAAATCTGAGGTTAAGAATCCCATCTTTTTTCTAACTTGGTTTCATTTGCTGCACAATAGAACAGAAGTAGAATCTTCTACAATTATCCATAACTTTACTTCTCTTCTTCTCCACAAAGAAACAAAGCAAAATATTACGCTGCCAGGCTACAATGCTAAGATATTTCAACTGGCTGATTTGAAAAGAAGAAGAAGGAAAAAAAAAAAAAAGATAAGTTCCTGAAGCTGAGATCAAAGACAATAGAGTGTGTGTGTGTGTGTGTGTGTGTGTGTGTGTGTGTAACACAAAATTAAGAGCAAAGTACTAGAGACAGGTCCTGCCATGATACACGTTAATAAAATGCAGCATATAGCTCAGTAAGAAGAATGTTGAAAGAAGCTTTGAAGTCAGAGATTAATAAAGAGATATAGTATATTCAATTTCAAAAGTATCAGGTATATATCAAAAGTTCTATTAAAGCATCTCATTTTTCTAATGGATGAAGAGAAACCTCTACTGGGATGAGTTTATGTATAGGCCCACATATACTTGAAACAACTTGTTGATTTTGATAATGTGACCACATAAAACCCTGTTTCCAAAAAGCTAACATGCTGTCATCTGCATTTTGGAAATAAGAGGGGGAAAGGAATAGACAGAACAGTAGCTTCTATCATAAGTCCAAGGTGAATATCCATAACTCTCTTTAAAAGCCTTTTTGTGCTGTTTCTTTTAATGGCAGAACAAAGAATTGAATTTCATCTGATTCTCTCACACACTCGACAGCATCTACTTCAGTTCTTTTCTTTTTCTTTTTTTGACTGAGAACACAGATTATTGCGTTTCTGCGCCTTTCAATCACTACAGATTTAACCATTCCTGTTTGGATGCAAAAGGACTTTTTCAGAACTCAAAGATATGTAACATTTTTAATGTGCCTCTTCAAGGTTTCTCCCCAACAAGCTAGGAAAGACAAAAAAAAGGGGACAGAAGCAAGGAAGACCGAGAGAGGAAGGAAGAAAGGAAGAAAGGGAGGAAGTTTCTTGATGATACTACTGCAGAAAGAGAAAACAATATTGGATCAGTTCCTGGTTCCCCAAAGAACACAAGATGGTGCTCATCAATCCAAAAAGTGGAACCTGCACCTTCAGGATTAATGCTAAGAGATGATGATGATGATGATGAAGACGATGACGACAACAACTTCCTGGTTCCCCATCCCACCAAATACTGAACTGTCTGTTGAAGCCATGCACAACCCTACAGAATAAAGACAGTGGAGAAAACATTCTTTATCTGTGACTACAGTGTAGATAAAGCAGTTCCCAATAATGAACCAGCTCTTGTCTTTGCAAACCATTGTTGTATAGCATCAGGAATGAACGCAGGACATAATTTGTCCCTCAAACGACGACAGGTAATGAAATGGTCCACAGCTGAAGGTATATATTCAAACTTCTGCCTTACAATTACTCACACAGACCTATATAATTTTGATCTGAAGTGGTACAATGTGTCAGAAGCAACACAATATGTTATAGAACACATATCAGAATGAGTCATGTTTATGGCCACAATCACATGTCACACTGGGCTTCAAAAATAGCTTGCTAGATTTTCACTGAAAGTGTTATCCAAACTCAAATCAATGTGATATGTTTGGTGTCAAGATGTCACGAGAACCCAGAAAATAGATTAACTGGGGGAAAATGGATAAAATGGATTCAGATCAAATACTCCATCCAGTTTTGGTCACCACATTACAAAAAAAGATGTTGAGGCTTTGGAAAAAGTGCAAAGGAGACCAACTAAAAGGGTTAAAGGCCTGGGGACTAAAACATATGAGGAACAGTTGCAGGATTTGTGTTTGGATAGTCTAGAGAAAAGAAGGATTATGGATGACATGATAGCAGTCTTCCAGTATTTGAGGAATTGCCACAAAGAAGAGGGGGACAACTTCCAAAGCACCCAAAGGGAAGACAAGAAGCAATGGGTGGAAACTTATCAAGGAGAGAAGCAACCTAGAATTAAGGAGAAATTTCCTAACAGGGAGGACAATTAACCAGTGGAACAGCTTGCCACCAGAAATCGTGGGTGCTCCATCACTGGAGGTTTTTAAAAAGAGACTGGACAGCCAATTTGTCTGAAATGGTATAGGGTCTCCTGCTTGAGCAGGGGGCTGGACTAGAAGACCTCCAAGGTCCCTCCCAGCTCTATTCTGATTGATTGAGATATTTATGAAGTTCAAAAACTATCAATGAGTTTACTGAGGATTTGTGATATGAAATCCAGGCACTGGCCTGAGAGCTGTTTTATGTTCTGAATGTATCACTTCTTTTCTTTTTCCGTCTTTTCTTTTTTGAAATATTTCTGATGAAAAACAAAGTATTTTGGAGAACTTGCCTTTGATCCACTTGTGAAAAGGAACCTTACTTATCCATAAAACCATCCACTCAAATGTAGGTATTGTTCTTTCTTTTTCCACCTATTGTCCTCAGGGTTCCCAAGTTTTGTATCTAGTTGTACACTTTTGAGAGCAGAGTTTCATTTTTAATGTGTGCCAAAATCCCACAGGGGAAAAAAAATGACAATAAAGGTTATCTTATCTATCTTATCTAGTTGGGCCCTCAGAAACATTTACTGGGTTTCAATCCAGGTAACAAAGATGCTTCTGGAACCATGGTGAGGAAGGAAGTGAACTAGGGAAAGTTCCCGGAAACCTGTGTGGTATTTCAGAGAAGATGATACACCGCAGAGGTGGTGAATTCAGCCGGTTCTGACCAGTTCTGGAGAACTGGTAGCAGAAATTTTGAGTAGTTCAGAGAACCGGCAAATACCACCTCTGACTGGCCCCGCCCCCATCTAGTCTCCGCCTCCCAAGTCCCAGCTGATTGGCTGGGTCTTCTTTGGTTGCCCTGCACAGGAGAACAGAGCTGGAAAGCAGGTTAGTGGGGTGGGAAGGGAATGGGGATTTTACAGTATCCTTCCCATGGAGTGGGGTGGAAATGGAGAATTTACAGTATCCTTCCCTGCCACACTCACCAAGCCACGCCCATCAAGCCACACCATGCCCATCAAGCCATGCCCACAGAACTGGTAATAAAAAAAATGAATACCACCACTGATACACCCACAATCTTTTTATTATAGCCCTAGGAAGACAAGATTGGAATCAGCCCCTTGTGTATTATAAATAAGGTTTGTGGGGAAAAAAATGCAGGGTCTAAATTTGATTTGATTGAACCCCGTCACTAAACTGACCTTCCAAATCAAATTGGAGTACTGAATTTTATTGTCAAATTGAATTATAGCTCTCCAATGCAATTGCAAGGTTAAACTTATGCTCAAGCAATACATCATGATTTTCCCAAATAATTCAGAAATCCAAATTAAAATAATTGTATATGTGTATCTGATTAAACATTTAAATGAAATCAAATTATTTTCCAGAGTTACTTTAAATTACTCGATTAAATTGAAGCCTTTGCTTCCCCAGACTAAATCAATGATAGGAATCTGATTTCTCCTAAAATATATATTGTTCATGTAACAAGAGTATTTTTTTCACCTTTGTGAAGCACAGAAATCTGTAAGGTTTATCAGCTCTGAGTGAGAGCATCTCAGTTAAAAATGGATTTCTTTAGCAATAGTGAACATCATTTCATCAAAAACACCAAAAATGAGTGTTTTCTGTAGCTGTCCTGGCAGATTTAGTGGCTTATTAAAAATCATTGTCCTTTAGTTCTTCTTCCTCTTTTAGTGACAAAGCTGTTTCAACAAACTGTTCTTGATAACTTCATATCTGGAGTCTCTAGCCTGCTTGTTTTCAAAGTACTGTGTTTTTTTCACCATTACATTTCGTTTTTGTCACTGTTGTTTAAAAACAGTGATTTCCCAATATTTTTGACCTAGAAATTCAGCTAAATGTATGTATTTCCCTGGAAAGCTTTCAGAATATGTGACAGGGTGTCATGCTGCCAGGCTCACGCTGAACAAAGTCATAAAATGCTCCTCACTGTTCAACAATATATGTGTCCAAGTGTGAGCTTGATGCTTGATTGTTTAGCATTGATTTTGGCTTCAGTTATGGAACATTTAGATTTAGTTCACTGACCTCTTGAATATAAGCCTGTTGTGAGACTTACAAAAAAAGGAGCCAGTGTGATATATTGGCTAAGGTTCAGTCTTGGATTTAAGACACCCAAGTTCAAACCCCATTCAGCTTTGGAATACATTATATCATGGTGTGGAGATAAAATAAAATAAAAATCATGTGCACAGTTCCTTGAGTTCTCAGTGAACAGCATAAACACGTAGTGTTCATTTCCCAAAATACAATTTGCAGCATGCCGGTGTGTGACATAACTCCTGTCTGAAATTCTTCAGAATAATCACATCTTTTTCCAGGATAATGTGGTACTAAGAGAGGACATGGCTATCTTCAGGTATCAGAAGATACATTGTGCTCTGTGAGCATCCAAAACATTTGGGAAATTAAATTTAGAGCCCCGTGCAATTCTAATGAAGGCAGCAAATAAGTAGATACTTTATAAACAAAACAAAACAATAAAATAAATATAAAGGAATGGGTCCTTTATGTGGTCAGTAATATTAAGTATCTAGGAGTGCAGATAACTAACAATCTGACTTGGTCTCTTCATATGTTATCTTCAGTCAAGCATGCAAACCAGCATTTGCATTCCCTGCTTCAGAAGAGAAGAGCATATCTTTCTGCTTCTATCCTGGCCACTTTTTACAGAGGCACAATTGAGAGCATTTTAACAAACTGCATCACTATTTGGTTTGAGGCCAGCAGTGCCTCAGATAGAAAGTCCATACAGAGAGTGGTGAGGACAACCGAGAAGAACACAGAAAGCTTGCTTCCTATTATTCAGGATACTGCTTGTAAGTGTTATGTGCTTAAGACTTTAAGCATTGTTAGAGACCCCACACACCCACTTCACAGTCTGTTTCTGTTGTTCCCCACCAGGAGGAAGTTTCAAAGTATCTATAGTAGAACTACTAGATTCTGGAACAGCTTTGTTCCTTATGCCATCTGTCTTGTAAACTCGCAAGATCCTCTTTTTTTGCAATGTTTATGTATACATTCAGACTAGACTGTGATGTTTCTCTGTGTCGTGTGTGTGTGTGTGTGTGTGTGGGTATAGGAATTATGGTTATCTTTTGAGAGCAGAATGCAATGAAATTTCATTTTAATGGGTGCTCACCCTGTCATGCGCTGCTCAGATTTTGAACTGGGCTGTCAGCTTTCCATGTGACAAGCTCAGTGTCTTTAACTACTGAGACATTGCACCCCCATAAATAAATAATAAGGGAGCATCATTATTAGTTCTGAATCACAGGGCTATACCTACTATGAACTACATTTTGAGGGGTAGCATGGAGTAATCATTGACATGTTAGGGTCCAAATCCTGTCTCATTCTTCTTAAGTTCATATCACATCCTTCCATTACTGTTAAAAGAGATCATTGGAGGTTGCCTTGGATAAAGATTGGGCTATAAATTCCATGAATATCCAATTATTACCTGTAATACAATTTTATGCCTCTTTTACATTGAAGTGACCTTGCTAAATTTCATTGGTCATTAACAATCTTCTTTCCCTTTGCAATTAAATCGGAAATTCATTTGGTCTCACGGTAGAAGTAAAAGTTGTGATATTTAAAAGCAATATAGGGTACGTGTGTTTTTAAATCATTTCCTTTTGCACCTCGAGCGGTTTACCAGTTTGTAGCATTTCCAACTCCATCATAACCTCAAGCAGTCAGACAGCATTGGAAGGTGTGGTGCTGAATTTTAATCACTGTTTTGGTTAACTGGAATTGGCTGGTTTTGCTAAACAGTCTTAAAGAGTTGATTTGCTCTGTGGGAGACTGTATATCAGAGAGATATTTAAGGGAAAACTTGAAACTATTTTCCTTGTTTACTGCAGGGTGTTTTCTTCTTTCCTTTCCCCCTCTTTTAGCAACTCTCTTCATGAATGGATTCAACCAATAATGAAATCTATTCTCATTATATTCAACTCACATCCCACCATCTGCTGTTCTGTTAAAAAAAAAAAAAAGGCCGCTGGGATAGGATGAAAAATTTAGCTGGTTTAACTAGGATTAACCTGAATAAGCCACCTTTCTTTCATTTGATTTATGGTTGAGATCTCTCCTGTCTGGTGATGATCAATATATCTCTGTAAAGTGGATATTTAATTCATTAACATGGTTTGACAAATAATTAAAGCCTAAAAAGCTGATATACTGTTGAGAAGCTATGGATGTTGGAGTCTCAAAAGATACATCTAAGTAGTATGGCCGGTCTCATGCCTTGAAAAATGAGAAGCCCTCTTAAAATCTATTTATGAAATGTATATGCTGCTCATTTCGCTGTTGAGTGGCTCTGGAAGCTTATTGCTATGTACTTGCAAGAATCCAAGGATTTATTTATGTATTTATTTATTTTATTTGTCAATTGCTTACAAGATAATAGGTATAAGTATATATAGATATTTATGAATACATGAAATGGGTACATATAAGAAAAATAAAACAAACAATAGGACAGGGACGGTAGGCACGTTGGTGCGCTTATGCACACCCCCTATGCGCTTATGCACGCCCCCTATGCACTTATGCATGCCCCCTATGCTCTTATGCATGCCCCCTAAAGTTGTGTGTTCAGCTCATCTTAACCACAATTTGAATCCCCTACTTGTTAAGAATGGAAAATTCCCCCAGCATTATTGTATCTTTTCTTCCTTTCTGTTTAATAAAGACAACTGTCAAATTAAGAAAATTTATCAGCAAAAAGTACCTAAACTAAATTCACTACCATCCCTTTCCTTGGTTCATCTGAACTGAAAGGATAATAAGAAGCAGAGGTGGTATTCAGCAGGTTCTGACCAGTTCTGGAGAACCGGCAGCAGAAATTTTGAGTAGTTGAGAGAACCGGCAAATACCATCTCTGTCTGGCCCCGCCCCCATCTATTCTCTGCCTCCCATTGAGTCCCAGCTGATTGGCTGGGTCTTCCTTTTTTGCCCTGCACAGGAGAACAGAGCTGGAAAGCAGGTTAGTGAGGTGGGGAAGGAATGGGATTTTGCAGTAACCTTCCCCCAGGAGTGGGGAGGGGATGGGGATTTTGCAGTATCCTTCCCCTGCCATGCCCACCAAGCTACGGCCACCAAGCCACACCACTCCCACCAAGCCATGCCCACAGAACCGGTAGTAAAAAAATTTGAATCCCACCATTAAGAAGCTTCCTTGACTCATGTGAGAATATTCCTTGCCTGACAAGTTCATCCTCACTTGGGCATCTTCTTTGTCCTGATTGATATTGGTTGCTTGATCCCTCAGCCCAAATTTAAATTCTGGTTCACTTCTGAGAACATGACAATTTTGAAGGATTTGGTGTAGGAAGAAAAGACAGAAAAAGGCCACATGATAGAGACAGATTAACAACAGGTGGAGAAAGGAGATGGACCTCTTTGTCAGGTGGCATTGCAGAAGACATTGCAATATTTTAAGGAGAACATCTTTTGAGTTCTCCTTCACATTGAGAAGATTCTAAAAGTGTAGACCTCATTCTGGGTTATATGCTTGACTTGCTTGAATTATATGCTTAACTTGGTAAAGAAAAGGTAGGAATCTTTACCCAGGTGTAGGAGTACCTCAAGATTATTTAGGTTAGTCTTGGGTAGTTCTTAGGGTCTTTTTTACATTCTTGGGTTCTGTCAGATTGCATGAGAAACAGATTTATTTTTTTATGTTTCATACTTCTTAACTACCCAACTGCCTTAGAGATGGGCCATGCAGATGGACCATCACCACAGGTGAACCATCTAGCTAACGTCAGATCTTAGAATCTTAGTACCAGGAAACGGAGCCATGAGCTTTTGGTGCCTGACACTGCCCTTTGAGCTAGGAGCTTTGACACAGACCTGGTGCAGTGTGCTGTACAACTTGGCTGTTTTGGGGTCTCTCTGTTGTTCCCCTGGAACTGCCAAACAAAGATTTGTGGTCATTTGCCTCAGTATGTTGTGCTTTCGTGTTTCTGTTTAAATCTGCCTGCTAAAGTTAATAATAAAGTTTACAATCTTCTTACTTTTCCACAGTGGCACAGTGGTTAGATTGCAGTACTGCAGGCTACTTCTGCTGCCTGCCGGCTGCCTGCAATTTGGCAGTTCGAATCTCACCAGGCTCAAGGTTGACTCAGCCTTCCATCCTTCTGAGGAATGGTAAAATGGGGACCCAAATTGTTGGAGGAAAGATGGTGAACTCTGTAAACTATTGCTATTTCTTTGCTTAGACAGGGCTGTAAAGCACTGTGAAGTGGTATATAAGACTAAGTGCTAAGTGCTATTGCTACTTCCTTGTTTATTTATTGTCTGTTGGGTCCTCAAAGAACCCATTGGTGGGCCCTTGGCCATTTATTTATTAATGAAATTTAGAAGCTGCCCTGTCACTATGGAAGCAACATTACCTGACTTTTAGAGATGTACTTTCCTATAAGACTCTAAAATCAATGCAGAACACAGAAGTATTCTCCAGTACAGAATTTCCTCCCCGAAAAGGATAATGGCCAACTTGGAAATCTTTAAAATAGTATTCACTGTGGATAAAACCACCAGTAGATACTAGTTATGAAGAGCATTATCTCCAATATTTGAAACAGCGAGGCAGCTGGAACACCAGCTGGGGAACACTAACAGGAAGATGTTAATGTTTTGCTCAGGGAACAGAATGTGAACGTATTCTCCAAGGGGGGGAGGGAAATGCTTCATTAGCAAAACGGAATAAAAGTGTAGAGGGAAAAAAATGTGAATGTCGATGGAAGCTTTGTAGAAAAATGTACTATTTTAAGAAAATCTACTGGCAACAGCTTACCTATTTGGAAAACTGTCATCCATGTATTATCTATGAGGTAAAATGAGTATGAAAATACAAGCAAAGTTTTTTGGGAGTATTTTTTTTAAAAAATAGAATGAACTGGAACCATTAATGAGGCAGGGGAAACCACAGTCTGGAAAAAGGGAAATGGAGTCCTATTGAACTTGGTAGAGTTGGTCATCTCCTGTGCACAGTGTTTAATTTCCATCAGGACTTGACAGTATCTATGGATCTTGTTTGATTTCTGCAAAAAAAAATTTTTTGCTACAGCAGGAATGAACCTCTCTTCTTTACCTCATTACTTTATCCTTCCCCTCTCCCCCCCCACCAAACTTTCTTTGGAATGAAAATATTATTGGGTAGCCTGACTATCTGAGACAAAGCGAGTAAGGTCAGGTTTTATAAGGAAGAAGATAAAAGGAATCTCACAGCAAATGCCTCAACAATAAATAATATCTGAGCAACACTGACATCCAAAAAAAGGGAAACGACAAAAATATATGGCTCAACAAAAATCTGGACTTACCACTTCAAGAGCCAGAAAGCACTGTCGGTGCTAAATATTCTTATTTATCCAGAAGCATAACATACAATGCAAATTTGTTTATTTTTATTGTTTGCTTCTTGAACAACAAAAGAAAGATCCCTTCTTCTTCACATATTTAGATTCCCATGCATACCTTCCCAACTTGGCTGGTTGGGCTAGGTTTGAGTTTCAGAAGTAAGCATAGACAAGGATTGGATTTCTCATATATGTCTAAATCATGCAACAAGCTTGACTAATCTCTATGGAGATTCTCAGTCATCCAGAGATGACTGTCCCAGAGATGTTTTTTCAAAAGGCAACTGGACTTTCTTTGTTTTTCCTCGAAGACATTTTGCTTCTCATCCAAAAGATTTGATTAATCTCATTCTGGCACTTTAATCACAAATCCTGATATTTTTCCATCAGAGGTCTGTGTCTTATCCCGTTCATATGGGAACCATTTGAGGAGTTGTCTCTTATTGTCTCTTCTTCAGTCTCATCAAGCTATTACTTTTCCCCAGGCTGAAGTTGACATCTTCCAGAGAAGATTTCTGCCTTTCATCCTGCTTTGAATGACTTGATACACTCCATTTTCCATATACAGACTGTCCATTCATACATGGAGCAAAATCTACTCATTAGCACTATGCTGTAGCATACTTAATTTGTCCTAGTTTGGACATAGTAGGTGAACACCTAGAGGATACTTCTGAAAAGAGGATGATCAACATCAAGGCAGATGGACTTACTTACAGTAGTAATGGTTCACCATTGGAAGACCTGAAGGGCCAAGCTAGGATTGTCACAGTGAAAATCTATCTTGTGTGGCTACTAAGAGTTGATAACAACTTGACAGCATATAATCAATCAATCATTCAAACCATTATTTGCTATTGATCATACACTGACACAAATATACTGATTCAAGGCTCATTAGCTAAATTAAACAAAACATTATCTAACAGTCTAGGAGCCATAGTTAGATTGCAATATTGCAAGCTAACTCTGCCCACTGCCAGGAGTTTGATTCTGACTGGTTCAAGGTTGAGTCAGCCTTCCATCCTTCCGAGGCTGGCAAAATGAGGACGCAGATTGTTGGGGGCAATAGGCTGACTCTGTAAATCACTTAGAGAGGGCTGTAAAGCACTGTAAAGTAGTACAGTATATAAGTCTAAGTGCTATTTCCATCTTGGAATCCTGATATCACATTCAGAGAGAGTTATTGAATTTCTAGTGCAGCGTTTCCAAAATCCCCAGTCCCATTATTTGCTTTTTAGATAGTCCTGATGTTATTGGAATCCATCATCCATTAGTCTTCCACAAGTGAAATTTCTCCAGCCCTGCCTTAAGGCACATGAAGTCATTGATCCAGTGTACAGAGAGCTATTAAAAGGAACAAGTTCTAAAGATCAACATCAGCTTTCAGAACACAGTAGTTTTGGCAATGGATTCTGGACACAAACCGAGGGTCACTTTTGCGCAAATGGGGATGGAAGGCAGACTATCCACTCATTTTACATGATTAAGAAAGAGACCACACTGCTTTGCTGCAGGCTGAACAGAGAACCAGGTGAGGACAGCCAAACACACAGGAGGTGTGTGTGTGTGTGTTTTGCCTAGCCAGCTAGTTAGACAGGAACAGCTGTCAAATTAGCAGAGCCAAGAGGCACAGTTAATTGGAGAAAGAATAAAGTGCACCCACTGAAATTGTTTGAGATAATATAGAATGGATGTCTTGCCATCTGCAGGGATGAAGAAGGAGAAGGAAAGATGGGTGGGAAGCAGTCACTGGAAGAGATACTAAAATAGAGCAGTTATGATGAGACCATACTTGATTAGTTCACTCCATGGGGACCAGCCATGCTTGTTGAAATGGATTAGAACTGTGTATGGGCTGGATCAGAATAGAAGGTGGGTGTATCTAAAACAAAACAGACTGCTTATAACCAATCCTTAAACTCATCAGCTCCAGTGGTTGTAGCCAGGATCACTACTGAGTTTAAGTGGATTTACAAAAAACATTGTGGCAGTAACTCAAGAGACGTACTGAAACTAATCCCTGACTCTGACTCTGTATCTTATTGGATCTTCCTTTTCCCTGTAATATGGAAAGATGAATTAATTCTGGCATCTTTAGAATTAGGTCAGCTTGAAGAAAAAAGTATTTTTTTTAAAAAAAAAAAACGACTCATTTCAGGCAATAGAAGGTGGAAGAAACCATGTACAAAACTGAATTCAAAGAAAAACAAACATATTTGTGAGTTTAGGTTTCTTTCTGTTTTGCATTTTCCCTGAACGGAGTTCTGTTTGCTTCATGTAGGTATCAATTTCAATTGTTTTAAGGTTCACAAATGAATTGTACCCATATAAATGCCCATTTCTAATAGCACCCATACTTTACAGCAATTTCTTCTAAATATTCTAATACAGTGGTACCTTGAACACTCATCAAATTTGTTACTCAACACATTTTGATGTGAAAATGTTGTCCCAGTACTCAGCATTTGTTTAGTACTCAGTGAGCTACTACAGGAAGAGAGGGATGGATGTGAAAATGGATAGAGAGTCAGTCATGCTGGAAGATCACTGCAAAAGGAGGAGGATGACCACAGAGGACGGACAGGAAGTTGGCCCTGCTGGGAAGGTTGCTGACTTTTGAAAAGAGACAGATAGAATGTTTTTCCTGGCGGAAACAAAGGGACATGTGATAAGTAACCTGGTTTGTTTGGGACTCATCCTTTTTAAAACTCATCACACTGCCCAGAACCAATGGCCAAGTACCAAGGTATAACTGCATAATGCATTTTATTTTAACACATGACTATATTTTGGTGGGAGCTTTATTTTTTGTTCCCAAGTTTTGAATGGACAATTGCATCATGACATTTAGAGAAAGCATGTATCACAAAAAATGGTGGAGTTTTCATTCCTATAATGGTATGCACGCAGAGATTAAAACAAAGAAGCATTCTGTACACTTGAAAAAAAATATTCTATTCTTTGGTGAAGAATGTATAACCTATTACCATAGCTGTCAAGGATTTATAACTTGCTTATTTATATTTCTGGGTTCTATTCTTAGCTAATGCTCTCTTGCTAATTAGCTGGAATTAGACTCATTTCTCATGGCTTTTATAATAGCATGTCAAATAAAGCATGATAACAAAAGCAGCATTTTGCCATCCTGATGCTCTTCAAAAAATCACAGCGGAGGTTTTCATGTCTCTTTGGCTTCTGAAGATAAATGCTGAGTGATGCGTGTCCTTCATAGGTTAAAACTAAAGCATATGGTTATGGACTACAAGTGATTTAAGAAGCAGTAAGACCATCTTTTGGGTTTATGAGATGGTGTCTTGCAGAGCTGAGATCGAGGAGAAAAGGGATTTTATGAACAAACACAGGGCCTCAGAATATGAAATGAAGACTCTGTTTAATCTGCGTGTAATCTCTGTGTTTAAATACAAGAGGGTGGACTTGCTTTGTTTTTCTTTTCCAAGAATATCTGTAGCTGCTGTGTGTCAAGTTATTTAATACTTGGGTAACCTTCAAAAGGCAGTGACTTATGAACTTCTCCCAAACTGTTCCAATGCAGGCAAATGTAGACTTGACTTCCCCCAAAAGTTGTAAAGTACTGGGAGAGAGATTTTAATTTCAGATTTAAAAAAAACAAACATTTGGATCCCAGAGTTAAGCAGACATTATATTTCTGGTAGTGAGTAGAAAAGCTACAAACTGATTTTTTTTTTTTTTTACTTTCTTTCATTTGAACTTATCTTTGGTTAAATTCTTCATGGATTTCCTTCCTTCATCAGAAGTTAGTTGGATGGAGACCAGAAGAAGAAATTTCTATTCAATAGTGCTCAGGTTATGAAATTTACAATCTGGAAATATTTTCCTGTTTTTCTCTCTTATTGGCAAGCAAAAATGTTTTTTAATGGATTGATCATTTAATGGGGAAACAATTTTTGCAGATATGCAAATTAATGTGTTCTTTTGATCTTCAGCTTCTAAGCCAAACATGGGGAGTGCCGTTATCAAATATCTGGATACGGGTTTCTGCCTATTATTCAAATTTATAAGTTTCTTTAGCCAATTTTTTATGGTTGCTAATTCACCAACTACTCTAACAGCTTTTCTTTTCTAGAGGGTCTAAATGCCAAACGTGCATGAACATTTTGAAACTAGTTGTGCTTGGGAAAAAAATGTTTTCAACAAGTTTGACGCATGAGTCAAGTCACAGGAGATCTTGGTCTGTTGAAGTTTCCAGTTAAGGGAAAAGATACAGAAACAATAAAGTGAACCTTGGGTGGGGTAAAGTGGGGATTGGACAACGCTAGTGCTTCAAAACAATCTCTGAATAGGTTGAAAATTTTCACAAGGTTCTCCGTAAATGGTGATGCTAAGGAACTGGAAAACATGGAGCATTATACGAGAAGAGCCGTGGTGGTGCAGTGGCTAGAATGCAGCATTGCAGGCTAACTCTGCCCGCAGTCAGGAGTTCAGTTCAAACCGGGCTCAAGGTTGACTCAGCCTACCATCCTTCCAAGGTCAGGAAAATGAGGATCCAGATAGTTGGGGGCAATAGGCTGACATTGTAAACCACTCAGAGAGAGCTACAAAGCACTATGGAATGATTAATAACTCTCAATGCTATTGCTGTTACAACATGAAGGAACCACTTTCTATCACTCAAATAAATATTTGCTTAATATTGAAAATTGTAGCTAAACTTTCAAATCTGGGTGTGCAGAACTGAAGTGCTGTCCACCCCATTTGATTATCCAGAAAGAGCCTATGGAGGCCAAGATTGTCAGGTGTGAACAACCAGATCCACACAGGAAGAATTCAATTAATTGCTTTATTGCTCAAACCTCTCACACAGGAATCTTCTCAGACTGGCAGTTTGCATCTTGGTAAGTCTAGATTTTATTTTTTTTAATTTATTTATTTGTCAAACACAATATAATAGAAATAAGAATAAACATAAGTTTAAATACATGAAATAAGAACTAATAATTGGGGACAATAGGACAGGAACATTAGGTATGATTGTGCACTTATGCACGCCGCTTACAGACCTCTTAGAAATGGGGTGAGGTCAATAGAGGTTAGTTTGAGGGTAAAGGAGTGGGGGTTTGAGCAGGTGACAACAGAGTCAGGTAATGGGTTTCAGACATTGACCACTCTGTTGCTGAAATCGTACTTCCTGATTGGAATGGTTTACATTAAGTTTATATCTGTTGTGTGCTCTTGTGTTGTGGTTAAAGCTGAAATATTCATTAACTGGTAAGACATTGTAACATATGATTTTATGTACTATGCTTAAGTCCAATCTTAGCCGGTGTAGTTCAAGGATATCTAAGCTTAGAATCTCAAGTCTGGTGGTGTAGAGTATTCTGTTGCGAACAGAGGAGTGTAGTACTCTTCTTGTAAAATACTTCTGGACTTGCTCAACTATGTTAATGTCTGGTATACAGTGTGGATTCCAGACAGTGGAGCTGTATTCAGGTATTGGTCTAGCAAAGGTTATGTATGCCCTAGTTTGCAAATCAGTATTACCAGAGGAGAAGCTTCGTAACTTTAGATTTACAACTCTTAAAGCCTTTTTTGACAATGCTGTTACAGTGAGCTCTGGCGCTTAGGTCATTTGATACGAGTACTCCAAGGTCCTTGACAGAGTGAGGGTTGTCAACGAGGTCATATCCGCCTAGTTTGTATTTGGTGCATTGATTTTTTTTACCAATGTGTAGGACAGAATATTCGTTGGTCGAGATTTGGAGTTGTCAACTGTTTGACCATTCAGACACATAATCGCTTTGAAGGACGGTAGCATTGTTGGTGGTGTTGAATAGTTTTACATCATCAGCGAAGAGGATGCAGCTGCTTATAAGGTGATCACAAAGGTCATTTATATAGAGTATAAAGAGTGTGGGTCCTAGAATGCTCCCTTGGACCCCGCTGTTAACTGGAGCAGGGTTTGATAGGGTGTTTCCTATTTTAACTATTTGTTGCCTGTTTGACAGGAAGACAGTAATCCATTTATGAAGGGATCCGAAAATGCTGTAAAGAGTTTAATTTTAATAATACTTTGTCATGTACCACTGAGTCAAAGATGAGGTTCAAAGGCATTGAAGTAGATGTCATGTAGGAATTCCAGACTAATTCCTCATTTGACTCCTCCCTCTGGTTTGATTAGTCTCTCTTCAACAAAAATGTCTTTGAATTTTTGCCCAGGACAAAGCTCATCTTCACATTCTGAAGCCATCTCTCTTGGCTTTGCGGTGAACAAGATAGACTTTGGGGCTAACCTATCTTATTCTTTTGGTCTTAAGTAAGTTCCAGAGCTTAAATGTTCCTACAACTGATGCTACCGAAAACAGAGCACTCCTTCTCTTTCTTGGCATATTCACATGTTCTTTTTTTTTTTTTCACTTCCTAAAGTTCTGCAAGTTCTCAGCAAAGGAGAAGAAAACTCTAATACACAGAAAAGTTACATTCATCAAGGTCATCTTCGCCTCCCAATTCAAAACTTCCTTCCATAGGTGTAATCTTGTGAATTTTCACCATCATTTGATGGCTGTGTCAGTTTGCTTGGTATTTTTTTAAGAACAGCAAGCAGACTGAAGCTTGCTCTTTTAGCACTTTCAGGTGCTGCTGAAGGTGTGTCTTAACACATAGCTAATTTACCAGAAGGGGAAACTTATTTCCTCCACCACCCTTTTCTCCCTCTCTCTCTTAGCATGCTATTTCCTTCCATAGGTGCAATTATATTTCATCACTATATCACCAGGAGCTGAGTTAAGATTCCCCTCCTCTCTTCTCTGCTCTGAGGCTTCAATATTTGAGTGAATTTGGATGGATTCAAATATTAAAGTACCTAGCTAACCCAACTAATTGAAACAAATCAGAAATCAAATACAACACAATAAAAGCAGGGTAGATTAATTAATTGATTATGTGTCATCATGTTGGTGATTCCATAAATGGTCTTCAGAACTTCCAATAGAACTTCCAATTCTTGTAATAGAACTTCCAATTCTTGATGCTCCAATGAAACTGGGTTCATCCACCTTGCTGCTGGTCATCCTCTTCTTCTCTTTGTCACCTTCCCTGAGTCTTCATGCTGCCCGGCAGGCAGGTTGGCATTCAGGGCTCAGGACCCCAGACAGCCCCCTGGTTCTTGGGGAGCTGGTTGAAGTTTTAGAGATTTGGTTGTTGTCAGCATTCCAACTAACCAACCCTAAACCAATAAAGTCCGAGATGAACAATTCCTCAAAGTTCCATTTTATTAGAGTTGTCATATTGACATATCTGTGGAAAACCCGAATCTGAGAGTTCAGGGTTTTCCCTTCCCAAAAGAGAAATCAAAGACCCATCCCCTGCACCCACCCGTCCATCACATGGCCCAATCAAATATTTGTCCCAACTGGAGATATCCTCCCCAGTCACTCCTCTCCAGGTGCAGGGAAACTTGTCCTTGACTTTCTGAGAAAGGAATATTGTTGTGTCTAGTTTTCTACCCCACTATGAAATCCCCCCTCCCAAATTCCCAGGCATCGAATGTGACAGCCTTGCAGCTTCCAGGTGAAAACTGGCTTCCAAGGCTGACACTCTTTCCTTTCACCTTTCCCAGCATTCAAGCTTTTTCCAGAGAGCTGACTCTTCACATAATCTGCCCAAAGTACAAATGATCAGATCTGAGATGGGTCATCTGTACCTCAGGAGAGAACTTTGGATTGATTTTCAGTGATCCAGTTGTTAATAAAAAAAATAATTCTGGTATTAGGACTCTATGTATCTTGTCCTGAAGGCAGGTTGAGAAGCAATGGATGGAAACTAATCAAGGAGAGAACCAACCTAGAACACTAAGGAGAAATTTTACTGATGTTAGAACAATTAATCTGTGGAACAAGTTGCTTCCAGAAGTTGTGGGTGCTCCAACACTGGAAGTTTTTAAGAAGAGATTGGACAACCATTTGTCTGAAGTGGTGTAGGGTTTCCTGCCTGAGCAGGTGGTTGGACTAGGAGACCTCCAAGGTCCCTTCCAACTCTGTTATTTTGTTATTCTATTTCATAGCAATGGATTTTGTAGTCAGAACTGTTAGTGATATTAGTGAGGTAATGATATTGCCACAGCATGTCCAAATACATGTTTCCATGTCTTTATCAGACAAAAATAGATAAGGTGAACTCTCATTCATTCATTCACTATTGCCAACCTTCCTGATTCAATAGACTTGGTTTTAAAGAGAGTTTGGAGGAGTTTTCCTTTCCTAATTATATACAGTACCTCAGTGGTGGGATTCATTTTTTTTTTTTTACTACCGGTTCTGTGGGTATGGCTTGGTGGGCATGGCAGGGGAAGGATACTGTAAAATCTCCAGTCAGAGGTGGTATTTGCTGGTTCTCCAAACTACTCAATTTTTCCGCTACCGGTTCTCCAGAACTGGTCAGAACCTGCTGAACACCAGCTCTGCAGTACCTACAGCAGATCTTATGTTACAGTTTTCTATGTCAGATACCTATCTTCTCATTTCAAATGATTTAAAATGAACCGCTGCAGGAAAAATAATCGATCCTTCAAAATGCCCTGCCTAGAGCAAGACTACTTAATCCACCCCACTTACTCCTTCCTTACCAGAGAAGCAGAAACCTACTCAAAATGTGAGACTTCCACAAGGTTGAATATCGATTGCATGTTATTCAGCTTAATGTTTATGCCTGCGCATTTCTCCTCTCTCTTCTCCCTCAATTTTCACAACTCTTTAAAATGGGTTGTTGAAACTTTGACATTCTACCCCAGGAAGTAATGCTGAAGGCTATAGTTCCTCTACAAAATGATTTTTTAAAAGAAGAAACATAATTTATTAGGCAAAGTTACTTCTGAAAGGAGACGTAGAATGGTTTTCAGTTTGGATGATTGGAGAGCCATTCAGCCTGCATGTAAAACATAACCAACAAGGGTGGGGATTATTTCAACAGGTGGACAATAAATAACTAATCAGTATTTGCATGAAAAAGAAAAATGACGCCTCTGCTATTTAAGATAAAGCTCCTTAATATTCTCACAGAAGCAAAACAGGTGTCAAATTACTTCTGGTTTAACATTCCATGCTGTGCTATTAACTGAGTCCATACTTCATTTAGACTTATGAATATTCATAATTTAGAAAAGAGAGAGAATGTTGCTTAACAATTTTATGTTTCATTACTGATTGCCTCTTTGAGCTTCCTTTTCTTACATTACATATGTTATTCCAGGGAGCTTTGTTTGGTTTTCTTTTTAAAATGGACTTCTACCTTGTGAGGTCCTGTAAGATGGTACAATCATAGCTGATATGAATGGATGCTAGTTTGAGATGAAGCCATACCTCAACTATATGGAGAAAAAAAAAAGTTCTGCCATGGATCCCGCCGTCAAAGGCTAAGGGGGAAGAGGGAGGCATGAGGAAGACTATGACAAATGGGCAATCAAATTGCGTGTGTACATGATGGGAAATTGGGATGGGGGAGGAAGACAGCTTGTTGAAGAGCAGGAGAGCTTGGAGGCAGTTTGTGTCAGTAGCCAAGGCCATGCACCCTGAGAAAGAATGTGAATTACCCTAAACATCTCAGCATTCTCAAAACACCTAGGTGGATTCTTATTGGCTGAGGACTAGTCATTGGTGCGGGGAGGAGGCCTGGGATGTGGGGAAACTTCTGTATTGTTTTGAGCACGGGACATTCAGTTCTATCCTGACTTTACTACAGGCAGCATCTTTTAGCAAAATAACCTATCACTTCAACCGAATGGGAGTCGAGGGTCTTTCTTTCCTAAGAGATCAGACTAGGGCAGTTCTGACAGTTGCTTTCAGACCGTAGCCATGAATCAAAGGACCTAAAATCCTCAGAGGAAGGACAGTGAATGATCAGAAACATCCTGGAAATTCAGGATAATTCAGAACAAGTTAAATGAATTGATTTGACAAGCAAGAGATATTGAAAGTCCAAAATCTGGCTTCAACTATCTAGAAGCTACATCTTATTTTTCAAGAAGCAAGCCATATTGTTAGGGCTGAGAATGTGTTAATTTTTTAATTTAATAACTGATGGCCATGGCAGTCATGTTGTTGAATTTTCATGCAAAATGGAAATGGGATTTTAAGGAAGTCCTTCTTGGGTTTTGGGGATGATATTCAGATTGTTATTTAAAAAAAAATGCAAAGCCTGTTTTAGGATTTACAATCTTTTTTTTTCTTCTTCAACTCAGCACTGAAAATTTTGATACAGGCTTTTAGCTTCCATGATCAGAGGTGATTCCAGGAGTCACAGAAAAGTAGTCCAAGGTTTGTCTTTGGGCCTCAGCTCATATTCTGTGCAATGAAAAAATCCTTGCTAGATATGAAAGAGGCATTTGGTCCCTCTTAGACACCATTGGATGTGGTTTGAATAGCAAGAGGTTAAGCTCAACTGTAGCAAAAAAGTAAAAGAAATTGACAAGGTGAACCTGAATGTCAGGTGAAATAAACTGACCTACCTTTTAGGAAACAATGGAGATGTCATTCATATGAATTTCTTTAATAGTAGGGCCAAGTCTATTTATAAGAATTTGGTGTTATTTAATTCATTCACATGAGATATGCCTGGAGATTGGGTTGTTCTTCAGAATTACAAAATCCTAAATGTTGGGGTAATTGAGATCAAGGAGTAGAACAATTGGGCCATGAACAGAAAGCTGCTGCTGACCCCTCAATTCTAATATCGAGCAATGTTCTTGCCATTTCATGATGTTGAAGATAGCAATCTGCCCCAGATATGTAAGGTAACGCTGCCTTATTTTGACTATAGCTGTAGAATAATATATGTGTCAGTCCTTCCATAATATGCAGTGAATCACAGAGTTCAAAGACTTACAATAGAATAACAGAGTAGAAAGGGACCTTGGAGGTCTTCTAGTCCAACCCCCTGCTTAGGCAGGAAACCCTACAACCACCAGACAAATGGTTATCTAATCTCTACATTAAAACTTCCTGTGTTGGAGCATTTACAACTTCTGGAGGCAAGTTGTTCCATTGATTAATTGTTCTAACTGTCAGGAAATTTTCTTTAATTCTAGGTTGCTTCTCTTCTTGATTAGTTTCCATCCATTGCTTCTTGTCCTGACCTCAGGTGCTTTGGAGACTAGCTTGGCTGCCTCTTCTTTGTGGCAGCCCCTGAGATATTGGACCAATGCTATCATGTCACCCCTAGTCCTTCTATTCATTAGACTACACATACCCAGTTCCTGCAACCATTCTTCATATGTTTTAGCTTTCAGACCCCTAATCATCTTTGTTGCTCTTCTCTGCACTCTTTCTAGAGTCTCAAAATCTTTTTTTACACCACGGTGACCAAAATTGGATGCAATATTCCAAGTGTAGTCTTACCAAGGCATTATAAAATGGTATTGACACTTCACTTCTTTAAGATTGTTTTTTTTTTTCAGGAAAAGGCAAAGTATAATTGCATAAAGAATCCTGTGAACATTCAAGTTTTGTTTGTGATGCAATTGCTCCAATGATATCTTATGATCAATAGCCTTTGGCAAGTCAGACAGCAGGTTGACTCTAGGATAAGTAGCAGGAGACCTGAGAACAACTGCAGATAATGACCATTACTCAGCAAAACAATGCTAACAAGCTGTTCTTCATCTTCGTATTGAAAAGCTCAACATATTTATTTATTTATCATGTGGATGTTCCACCTGTCATCCAAGATGTTCAGGGAGAGGTATATTCCAAGGAACAATTTAAAGAAGCTCACTCGATGCCCCCTAAATGAATACCCATGAGCCTCACTGCACTGTATGATCATCTTATTGCATCTCCTGCTTTTAGAGTTAGAAGTTAGTGATATTACTTTGAGGGGATGGCAAAATCCAGCAGTCCTGTCCTGAGTTGACCATAAAATCCTTTCCCCCCCCTGGAAAAATAGATGTGTTCAAGCCATTTCTACCTCAAAGCACCCCACTTTAGATATAAAATACTTCCCCCTGAGTCAAAAGCAAGCTGACTTGAATAGAAGTGCTTCAACCTCAAGAGATCTCTTTCAAATTCAAGACAGATGTTCTGAGCCTGACATGGGAAAGATGCCTGCAATTTAGCTGCAGAGTTGCTGTCCATGGTCTTGAATTCTATATCTTTGGCTGGCCTCAAGTCAACACTAACTTGAAGGCACCAACCCCCTTCTATCCACCCCCAAAAATCTTACAGAATGAAAGGTAGCCTTCACCTTTGCCCTGGCTCAGAACTTATTGACCCCCTCCAGTTGCATTTCTCAGGGAGGGGCTCAGAGAAAACAGCTCCACTACAAATGGCGAAATGAAGACCCGACATGCAGAGCTCTTTTATAATTCCTCTCCAGAGAAGCACTTGAGATCACCCACAAGTGCTCCAGGCACTTGATCCACATGAGGAGACTGCAAGATAGTGGACTTTGATGGGTTTAGAGCTCTGGGAGATGAAGGAACAGCTGTCTTGCTCAAACTGAAAAGGGCACTGGGTTTGCATACTTCCTTTTTCACTTTCAGAAATTGGTCATAGTTTAGATATTATCAAAAAATGTGAAAACACCAAGTTACTTTTCTTTAATCCTTAGCAAAAGCAGTTTGAAAAACCAATTGAAGAACTTAAAAAATATTGTTGGAACAAACAATAAAAGAGTTTATTTATTTATTTGGAAATTTACACATAAACTAAAGTCAAGGTCGATTTTAAATTAGACTTTGGAATTAATTATAAGAAACCTTCCCACCAGAAAATACTTTTGTTTTGAAATTTATTTATTTTATTTTTTTAAAAAAACTGGGCCCTACACCTCCTATCACTAACATACTATGGCTGTTGTTGTTTTTATAAAGCTTTACAAGAAGTCATAACAGCCAGCATACACAGTTGTCTTCCCTTACTGTGCATACCATCATGACGTATTATCTTAACCCGCAGGAGATATTGGCTAGCGTTAACCATGGCATCCTAAATCTATTGTAAAATACTTCAGCATCATAATGCATCTGGTAGGACTAGAAACATTGAAAGCAAAATGATTTAAGTACTTCATGGAACAGAAACTCTTTTTTTCCCCTCTTGCTAAGTCATAAGAAAATACACCCCACAAATTCTGAACATTAAAAAAAATCCTTACCAAATACTAAACATCCTGGTGGAAGGTATGCACTCTTTGATCAAAATCTGTATGTGAATTTAGTCACAACCCATTCATATCCCATTTCAGTGGAATTTTTCATGGCCAGATTTTCCTGGACTAGGGCCAAGTACTTCATTGGCCCCTCCAAACAGCAAAGCAACATATATAAGTGCCATTAAATTATCGTCTTGAGGACATAAAAAACCAAATAAACCAAAATAATGACATAATTTGAAAGTGCCCAGTCCAATTTCCAATAATAAATCCCACAAGGTTTATAAGGTGATCTCCTTGAAATACCTTTGTGGAACCATACATTGTAGACAGTGGTGAGATTCAAAAAGGTTTACTACTGGTTCTGTGGGCATGGCTTTGTGGGTGTGGCTTGGCTTGGTGGGCGGGGCAGGGGAAGGATACTGCAAAATCCCCATTCCCTCCCCACCCCACTAACTTGCTTTCCAGCTCCATTCTCCTGTGCAGGGCAACCAAAGAAGACCCAGCCAATCAGCTGGGACTTGGGAGGTGGAGAATTGATGGGGGCAGGGCCAGTGAGAGGTCGCATTTGCTGGTTCTCCGAACTAATCAAAATTTCCGCTACTGGTTCTCCATAACTGGTCAGAACCTGCTGAAGACCACCTCTGATTGTAGACAATTACTGAAGGCATCCATAACACAAATTTTGAAGATTTCTCTTGGGAAAGAATTCTATGCAATCAAAGGTCCCATCAAAACAATATTTGTAGATCTGCTGGATTTAATCTGTGGAACCTCGAGATATTCTCCCAAACCTAACACAGTTTTTATTATGGAGATCTAGGACTGAATAAATGTATTAATCATCCTATCTTTGTTCAATGACCCTAATCAGTCTTTCTTTGCATCAAGATTAGGCAGCCTTTTGATAGCTGAGACTATACTTAATGATGGTAAAGTTCAGATGTAGCAATGCTAGGTAGTAGTTGTTCTTTGATCTTGGTTTTTCTCTGATCTTGGTTTTTCAATTGCAAACTGCAATTAACTCTTGAAGATGGAGAGCCAGTGTAGATGATCAGCTTGATGGACATGGCCAACAAGGTATTTGGAATCCCCCCCCCCTTTGAGTTTGCATAGATCTTTCTTTGTGGCTTTTCATTATGCTGATTCCATTGAAGTCTACACTGAAACTTTGTTTGCCTTATATTTCCCATTTCCAAATCCCATCTTCTGACTTGTGGCAATTATACTTAGAAGAGTTTCCATGAGGTACTTCAAAATGATTTCAAGGGCCACATCCAGTCTTGTGAACTCAGTTTAGCCCTCTCTGATTGGTGCCAAGCTCTGTAAAGTGCACAAAGCAAGATGTGAAAAGACGATGATGATTCATTTACATCTGGATTTGACGGCAGCCAAATTGAGTTTAATCCAACTGTCACATTGAATAGAGTGAAATCAATTGCTAACTGTGCAAGAAGGGTTAACAAAAAACCCTGTACAGAGAATCTGGTGAAGGAAAGCGAAAAGAAGAATAGTTAAATAGAAAAAAATGGGGGAGAAAGAGAGAGATGAAGAGCAGCTTGTGGCTGAAAGAAAATAAATTTTAGGTGGGAATAAAAGGAACTTGAACTTTGGAGATATATGCTCAAGGAAAGGTGACAGCAATTAATTTCCATTCCATCTGGACAGCCCAGAAGTGTCAGAAAGGTGTTGTCCTTCAATTTTAATAGTAAGAAAATACCACAAATGTATTTATGCTGTCATGGATTCTGAGTTCCAAGACTGAGGCGAATGCTTTGGAGAATGGTTTGGGGAGTAGCTTGCCATTTTTAATTTGGCAGCTCACAATTTGTTTCCTTCCTCTTCATTTCCTTCTGGGTATGGACTCAGTCAGGTTCTTTGTTTATTTGCAACCGTGAATTCTGGCTTCTGCAAATCCTGACTTTGGATTTATGCTGGCAGAATTGAGAGCAGAATTTTTGGCAGTTTGTATGTAGAATAATGGCATTAGGAGTGTTGGTCGCAGGCTTTTGGCCTAGTTCACCAAACATTTATCATTTATTTAAAGTTCTCCTGTTTAAAAGTCTGTGTGTTTTGGAGGGAGGGAATGGCGGTTGAGAGAGAAGGAATATTTCATGCCTAAATTTTGCTTTTAATAAGAAGGTGCAGCTTTGGATGTACCAACACAATGCAAAGCAATTTTTTTTAAAAAAAAAAACAACTTCTGAAAATGATGCCCAGTCTTTTATAATTGCTACATGTTACTTTTAAAAAGATTGCCCATAATATGAAAGAAATTCATCATGATTGGAATGCAGGAATCCGTATTTTATTGTTGTGAAATAAAATCTAAAGAGAAAAGGAAGTTTTTTAAACCCGATAATGAATCCTCGGAGATGCATTATCTCTGTGAAATTTGCAACCTTCTCCTTCTTCAAATGGAACTGAGTATATAAGAGGGAAAAAAAATGGGATTAATGGTTCATTCTGACTTCATAATGGTTCATACTGAAAAATCATGATTGTAGCACTAGATATCCAGAGTTATACCAGCATTGTAATAGGCTTCTTGAATAATTTGTCCCAGTGACATTGGAATCTTAGCATATGAATAACATGTGTTGCATTTTGTCCTACTTATAGTAAGATTGGCAGGATTGTGCTTTTGTATTCAAAGTATATGAAAAAGAGACACGGAAAAAAGAATCAGAAAGATAAATTGCAGAATTACAGAATAATAGAGTTGGAAGGGATCTTAGAGGTCTTCTAGTCCAACCCCCTGCTCAAGCAGGAAACCCTGTACCATTTCAGACCAATGGCTGTCCAATCTCTTCTCCAGTGATGAAGCAGCTATAACTTCTGAAGGCAAGCTGCTCCCCTGATTGCTTTCAACATAAGGAAATTTCTTCTTAGTTCTAGGTTGGATCTCTCTTGATAAGCTTCAGTCTGTTATTTCTTGTCCTGCCATCAGGTTTTTGGAGAATAGATTGACCCCTTTCTTTCTGTGACATGAGGTGCCTTTCTTTTCACAATTACCCAGTACTCTAAAACAAAAAAGCAAACAATAGATAGATGGATGGATGATAAATTTATGGAAGATAGATACATAAAATAGCTACTAATCTAATCTACTAATCGCTTACAAGATACAGGTATAAGAATAAATATAGTTTTGAATACATGAGATAGATACTTATAAGAAAAATATAAAACAATAGGACAGGGACGGTAGGCATGGTTGGTGCGCTTATGTACCGCCCCCTACAGGCCTCTTAGGAAGGAGTTGAGGTCAATAGGAGACAGTCTAAGGTTAAAGTTTTTGGGGTTTGGGGAAGAAACCACAGAGTCAGGTAGATAGATAGATAGATAGATAGATAGATAGATAGATAGATAGATAGATAGATAGATAGATAGATAAGTAGGTAGGTAGATAGATAGATAGATGATAAATACATAAATGATGGGTAGATAGATGATAGATACATAGATGATAGATAGATAGATAGATAGATAGATAGATAGATAGATAGATAGATAGATGATAGATAGATAGATAGATAGATAGATAGATAGATAGATAGATAGATAGATAGATAAAATAGCGTTCCTTTTCTAATGCAAATCTTTTGTGATGACCTAAGGCTTGAGAGATAGTTTTCTATATTAAACTTTCTTCATTATAATATACTAAGACTTTTTAAAATCTCTCTACCCTCTGTAGCTAATGGCCAAAGACTGAACATGGGTTTGCTGTGCAATGAATAAGCCTTTATTTGAAGAATGTTACAGAGTGTTAGCAGAATGTCTCTGAATCTGGTGAAAGGGAGACTAGGATCTTGAAGACCTGAAAAAGCACTTCATGCATATACAACGACAAATATATATTTTAACTCAGTCCCTATACACAAACACACACATGAGCATATGAATCATCAGTATCTCTCAACCTTCGTGACTTTAAGATGTGTGGACTTCAACTCTCGGAATTGCCCAGGCAGCGAATGCTGCTCAACATCATTTTGACTCTTTTTAGATAGAAGTGGGTGAATTTGTACATGCTCACTTTTTAAAAAAAATGAATGAAAAGAATCATTTAAAGAGCCAACCATAGCCTAGATATTTGTTACCATTAAAATTAGCTGTAAAATATCTCACTTTAAAGTCTACATCTACCTGTTTCTGTCTGTCTGTCTATCTGTCTGTCTGTTTCTCTGTCTCTCTGTCTCTGTCATTGTCTCTGTCTCTCACTGTCTCTCTGTCTCTCTCTTTCTCTCTCGCTCTCGCTCTCCTTGCAATTCAGGCAACATACATCTTTTACTGATAGATACAGTTTGAAAAAGGATTATACTAAATGTTTATACTCTGTGCTCTCTCTTTCTTTTATATACACAGCAACTGTTTTGGGGGAAACCCATCTTTAAAAACGAAAAATGTGTGGGGGAAGGAAAATCTGAACAGGAATCCAAACTCACAAGTCTTATATGATGCTCCTAAGAATGATGGTTTGATTACAATCACTTCTAAGCTCTCAAAATATCACATTTTTTCTACAGTCTGTCAAAACCAATCATGTTTGGAACATGCACCGTAGTCCAAATCTCCATGTGCAATTTTCCAAAATTTGCTATGTGAAGATAAGTTCTAAATATTATATAAATTACACAAACCATCTTGCAAAAAAAAATAAATATGACAGCATCTTCATAGTGTCTTACTATTCTGTTGCCATCGACTTTCCTTTCTCCTCTTCCAATTTGGATTCTTGATCTCAGAGAGAATTTCCATCTTTTTTTTTTTTTTTTGAGACTTGAGAGATAAAAACAAACCTCTTGAATTGTCTACTGGTGCCATTGATCTCAAATGGATGTCCTGCATTTCTTACTACTATTAAATTTTAGTGGTTTTTTTTCTCCACCAGATGCTCTTAAACACAGCTTCAAAGTTTCTCTTTCAATTCATTTTTCATCCATTTTACCAAAGACGGTCTGATGAAAGGTACAAGTATTCTTATTTTTTTTTAAAAAAAAAATCTAAGAGAGGGAAAGAAAACCTCCAAATGAAAGAGAAAACACAAGTACAATGTTTCTTTTTCTTAAAAAAGCCCTGGAGGATCTTGTTCACAAACAGATTAATATTCATGGACTCTTTGAGTCCAGGGAGGTTTAAAAAACATAATAAAAATAATTTAAAAAAAGAATTGGGGATGGGGAAATGCTATCCCATTAGCAAGCTATCCACCTTAATGACCTGAGGCAAATTTGAACTGCTAGTGTGATTGCCAATGGATTGTGCAAACAAGCAAGATGCTTTCCAATGTTCTCTCCCAGTTCAACATCTAAGGCACCTGATTATTAGCCAAAGACAGTGTCTTGTGTGGATGAGCTGGGAAAAAAAATTAGTCTCCAACTGAGGGTTGCATTGCACTCATATTAAGCATTTGGAGTAGCATTACCTGTATCATTAACCACAATAAGGCCTTAGGACTGCTTCATAGAACTTCAGCAAAGATAATGTTTTATGTACATTAATGGAAATAGTCCAGGTAAGAATGGAACTTGGATAAAAAGCTCATCTTCTCATCATGGTAAAAAAAAAAAACAGTATGAAAAAGAGTGCAGAGAAGAGAAGCAAAGAGGATTGTTGTGGTTATGGGAACTAGGTAGGTCTAGTCTAACGAAGAGAAGGACTAGGAGTGACTTAATAGCAGTTTTCCAATATCTGAGGAGATATTAGGGAAGATGGAGTCAACCTATTCTCCAGAGCACCTGAGGGCAGGATAAGAATTCCAATCTAGAATTAAGAAGGTATTTCCTAGCCATGGAACAAGTGCTCCACAACCATAGCATGGAGAACATAGCATAAAAGAGTTGGAAGGGATCTCAAAGAACAGTAGACCTATATCATTTCAGACAAATACTTGTCCCATCTCTTTTTGAAAGCCTCCAGTGATGGAGCACCCACAACTTCTGAGGGGAAGCTATTCCATTGGTCGATTGGTGGTTCTCACCCTTAGGAAATTTCTCTTTAGGCCTAGGTTGCTTCTCTCTTTGGTTAGTTACCATCCATTGTTTCTTGTTGTGCCTTTTGGTGCTTTGGAAAATAGATGGTTTTCATCATTTTTGTAGGAGCCCCTCAAATATTGGGACAGTGCTATTTTATTAAACCTGGCGGAATTAAAGGATAGTTCAATGACCTCTTTGAATCACTGTCTTCACTCTCACGATACGATAGACATTCTGAAATTGATCAACTTCCAAGTCAAAGGGCTTTTGAGTTTCAATTATATTTGCCTCCAACATTAAGTTGTACATGGCCAACAAAAAAGGACTTCTCAGTGGTGGTCCCTTCTTTATGGAACATGATTAGGGAGAGTTGACTCTCACCCTGCTGCTTTTTCAAAAGACTCTTAAAATGTGGCTGATTTTGATTGTATAGTTGCTGCCATGTTTTTTTTTTAAAAAATGGTTTTATTATATGGTGGGTCTTTTTACATTTTTTAAAAATGTTGTAAGCTGTCCAGAGTTACTTATGTGTGTGAGTTGAGGGACTATATAAATACGTTTAATAAATAAAATAACAGATAAACATGGAGCAGGGATGTCAGCCCATTCACTCAGAATCCTTCTGTGCCTAGAGATGAAGAGATTAGATGTAACAAGAATGGTGTTTATTCATTTCAGACTGGGAAAAAAAACAGATTCATCTCAGACTCTTGTACATCAAGATATGCATCTATAGATACGGATATAAATTCAGATGCCTCGTTCCCAGTAACAGCTTTTTTCTCCAACATAATGACTCCCACGGTGCACACAGAAAGTGACCCTTTCAAAAATGATAACATTTTAACGAAATGTGTTTAATAAAGTCCTACTTGGCATGGCCTCAAGACAGCCTATTTAACATGTTTACATTAATCCTCAGCATTTTGAACATGAGTGGAAAACAGCCCAGGCATCTTAATTGCAACATTAAAGACTTCGGAGTATATTTTCCTGATGCAGTATAGGGACTAACATGTGGCCATAAGCTCCCATTATGACTGAATATATTCATGCCTGTTTAATGATTCATTCATTTACTAATGAAGTCTTTCTATATTTATAATGATGATGCAATAATAGGCATAACTATGATGAATGTATATATTATCTGTGAAGAGACATTCAGGAAAAAGTATCTATTTGCTTTGGGGGGATTCCACATACAAAATAAATAAATAAATACATCTCCATTTAATGGATAGTTCCATTATATTAAGTTCTACTTTTTTTTGGAATTGTTATTATAACATTTGTATATGGCTCTAATGAGAATGTCCTCTTCTGTAGATATTATACAGTATTTCCGAGGCTGAGTAGATTCATGTTGTTTTGTAGAATATGGTTGGCCTGACTGAGACTAAAATAATGTCTCCTTATGAAAAAAGGAAGGAAGGAAGGAAAAGAAAGAAAGAAAGAAAGAAAGAAAGAAAGAAAGAAAGAAAGAAAGAAAGAAGAAAGGAGGAGGAAGGAAGGAAGGGGAAGGAAGGAAAGAAGGAAGGAAAAAGAAAGAAAGAAAGAAAGAAAGAAAGAAAGAAAGAAAGAAAGAAAGAAAGAAAGAAAGAAAGAAAGAAAGAAAAAAAAAGAAAGAAAGAAAGAAAGAAAGAAAGAAAGAAAGAAAGAAAGAAGGAAGAAAGAAAGAAAGAAAGAAGAGAAAGAAAGAAGAGAAAGAAAGAAAGAGAAAAGAAGGAAAAGGAGGAGGGAAGGAAGGAAGGAAGGAGGAAGAAATAAGGAAGGAGAAAAGAAGGAAGGAGAAGGAAGGAAAGGAAGAGAAAAGAAGGAAGGATGAGGAAAGAAGGAAGGAAAGGAAGGAAAGAAAGAAATCTATTATCTTTAATAATAAGATAGTCATCTTACAATAGTTTATTTAGTGACCATTCAAAGTTACAACAGCACTGAAAAAAGTGACTTAACACTGTGTTTCACACTTACGACCATTGAAGTATGCCCATGGTCACGTGATTAAAATTCAGAGGCTTGGCAACTGACTGATATTTTGGTCTGTTGCTGTGTCCCAAGGTCACGTGATCCCCTTTTGCGACAAGCCCAGTCAAACCGGGAAGCCAGGTTCCCTTCACCACCCTGTTTACTAACTTAACAGTGGTAGAGATTGATGGTTGGCAAGAACGGTGATAAAATGGAGCAAAACTCACCTAACCAAGGTCTCCCTTAGCAGCAGAAATTTTTACGACCCTTGTGGTCGTAAGTCGAGGACTACCTGTAATAATAAACCCTGCATACAGAGACAGGAATTGTATTTGTGCGAAGAGGACAAAAGCATGGAAGTAAATGTTTCTCAGGTTATGTTACTTCAGGGCCAGAGAAAAACGTAAAAAAGAACGGGTCAGAAGTCCTCTTTTTGCCTCTACCATGAAAGGGAGCATCTGTCAGGGGAGACACAAATTTCTCTGCAGGACAACAGGAAATTCCTTTTGACGATTCTAATCAAAGAGCGCGCTTGTTAGTAATTCAAGGTGGCCGCGATGATAAATAATGTAAATAATTTGGGTTCTTTGTCAAGAATGGGATCATATCTGCCAAAAGCACATCAATATTTGCGCAGGCTTAATTACCAACTAAAGACAGATGCAGAAGCACCAGAAGTTTTTAGTTTACCCTTGGTGAAAAGGAAACAAACATATGTAAGGCATGGCATTCATTAGAGAAGCAAGAGCTTGACTTAATGATCACTCTGTCTCTCATCACCTGGGGTAGAAATAACTCAATCATCCCTCCCTCCCTCCCTCCCTCCCTCCCTCCCTCCCTCTCTCTCATATCTGTCTCTGTCTGTCTAGCTATCTAGCTATTCTTCCTATCTAATTGTATCTAATTCTATCTATCTAATTCTATCATCCATCCATCTATCTATCTATCTATCTATCTATCTATCTATCTATCTATCTATCTATCTATCTATCTATCTATCTATCTAGCTATCTAGCTATCTAGCTATCTAGCTATCTAGCTATCTAGCTATCTAGCTATCTATCCTGTCTGTCTAGCTATCTAGCTATCTATCCTGTCTGTCTAGCTATCTAGCTATCTATCCTGTCTGTCTAGCTATCTAGCTATCTATCCTGTCTGTCTAGCTATCTAGCTATTCTTCCTATCTAATTCTATCTAATTCTATTTATCTAATTCTATCTATC